>NC_059436.1:25954401-26188226 GCF_021028975.2 Sphaerodactylus townsendi
GCTTCCTCTCTTTAGTCAGGCTGCTACGCCCAACTGAGGGCTCCCGCACGCCCCCCAGTTATTCATCAAGGGCAACATCTGATATTGCCTCTCTGCAGACTTATCTTTTTAATCCAGGCGAGGGTGTGTGTTCACGTGACAGCCCCCATCTTGTTTGGGAAGCAGGCTGCAGGGAGAGGGGGGACTGCTTTGTTTTCTATTATTCTTTTTATTTGTATTTTCAGGGTTTGGAAGCCACCTTGAATATGTAGAAAGTCAGAATAAAAAGGTCTAATCATCAATACGTTGATACAGAAATCTGGCAGCATGAGAGCATGCGTGTCTGGTTGGCCATTTTAGGAAAACCCTCGTGAAATGGCTCATCCAGGCAGTGTGAACCTGGCATCTGTTGTGGGGGGGGGGGCGGGAAGTCGTGACCCGGGACTTCCTTGCTGGTCTCATATTCAAGCCCTAACCAGGGCTGATGCTGCTTAACTCCTGAGATCCCATGACATGGAGCTCGCCTGGGCTGCCCAGGTCAGGGTATTTCCATAGAGCACAGGAATGTATTTTTTCTTCACAGGGGGTGGCAGGGCTGGCTAGCTGGCTCCCCAGAGGGAACCCACTTCTGAAGAGACTGTGTGACACAACAGCTGCAGTCCCCCCCCCCCCCCCATCACACTATTTGTTAAATTACTACCTGCATTATTTGGTTAACTTGGCAATATTGAAAGTTACCCTGAAATCAAAAATAAATTCTAGTGTAGAAGGTTATCCTGCATATAAATCACCATTAGCCTGCCTCATTTTTGTGTAATGCCTGCCTAACTGTGCTGCTGTCTAAAAATGTGTGTTTAGTCAAGTCAAGGGTTGCAGAGAAATTATAGGTTTTTCAAAAACCCATTTGCTTTGCTGGTGCTCACATCAAAATCAATCTTGCCTTTAGTTCTCAGTCCCCCTGCAAACATGCGGTACCACTCACTGAGTTCTGGCATTTAATGAAGGGTAGCATTAAGTCAGAATAAACCAGTGGCACTTGCAAAATGACGTCCCTTATGTGAGATGTTGTTGTACGCCAGAGCTGTGATGTGGCTGGCCACGGCTCTTGATATGTAGGTGTGCAAAAAATTCATTTGAGTGCAATTGTAGCACAGCACCCAGGTGCTTTATTATTTTTTAAAAAGAATATATATTGAAATGCTACTGTAGCAGTAGGAGACGCGTTCTCTGAACTCTGAACTTCTGTTTGCTCAAAAGCTAGACTGCAGCCGCTCCCCTTGCGAGGAGGTTCCCAGCGGAGGAGCTGGACACTTGGGTTTTCTAAAAAGGAGAGCTGGGGATTCACTGCAGCGCTGCTGCAAAGGGGCATCAATGCAGCCACACTCCTCGTGGCCCGGGGGGGGGGGCGCAAGGGGCCCCCCAGGAAGGCCTGCCCTGGCTCTGCTGCCCTGGCACTATACCTGCAGGGAAACCACACCAGCCCCTCCCTCCCCCCCTCCCTGTGTGGAAGATGACGACGTCAGTGGACAGTGACGAACGTGTGTCTCATTCTGGTGCTGTCAGTGGACTGCTCAGAAAGAGCGTCTCCATTGGCCCTGTGATGGTGCTTGCTTGGCTGAGGACTGCTGTGGGGTGGCATTCGGACCGTAGAGCTGGGGTCCGGGAGATCCAGGTTGAAGTTGCCCCTCTGACCTGGGAGCTTGCTGAGTGGCCAGGGCCTGTTGCCCTCTTGTAGTCTGGTCTCATGGGGTTGTTGCCGTGAGGATAAAATGGAGGAGAGAAAATGGTGAGTGCTCTCCTGAGCTCGTGGGGGTGAGTGGGGTGGGGTGCGGTGCGGTGGGAGGGAAGGCGGGAGGGATACAAATGTCCCAGCTGTATAGATTGCTTATGGGAATGAAGGGCTGACGTCTGTGCTAATTCTAGGTTTCCACTGATTGAGTCAATTGTTTCCTCCTGGTGTCGGCCTGGTGGAGCCACAGACACAGGAGGCACGTATGGGGCAGTGAGAGATAAAGAGGCAGGGGCTTAGCTGCTGAGCTCTCATTATCTGCAGAAGGTCCCAGCTTCAGAATTCACGTGTGTGGAGAAGGATCCTTCTTGGCCAGGCCCCTGGTGAACTGCTGCTAGTTGGAGTGGGCAGTCCTGACTGCACTGGCTTGGTATAAAACCACCAGCACAGCACTGGGAGAGGGGCCCTGGTTCATTGGCTGAGCAGCAGCTGGGGACCCAGGGGTGGATGAAGGGAAAGGTCTTGCCCTAAGACCGTGGTGGCGAACCTTTGGCACTCCAAATGTTATGGACTACAATTCCCATCAGCCCCTTCCAGCATGGCCAATTGGCCGTGCTGGCAGGGGCTGATGGGAATTGTAGTCCATAACATCTGGAGTGCCAAAGGTTCGCTACCACTGGCCTAAGAGGACCCTGGAGGAGGGCTGCCAGCCAGAGGAGCCGAGGCTGCCTTGGGTAGACCAGAGGCTGGACCTGTCAGAGGGGAAGGCAGCTCCCTACTTCAGATTGTTCCCAGCAAGCTTTGTTTCCGAAGACTGTTCCTGGCACAGATGCCCAACATGGCTTCAGGGATGGCTTTCCTTTCTCTTTCGCTACGGTGTGGAGTCCCTCATTCTACCTCCCTGTCTAAAACCCCATCATAGCACCTGCCTGAGACTAGCGATTGATCCAGGAGCTCTGGCTGCTCATGTTGTTGTTGCCGGAGAGGTGAAAGGGCCCATCGGCTGCACCCCCCGTTCTGCCGTAATCTGGTCATCTACCTCTTTCTCCGTCTCTCTGCTGTGTGTTACCATTTAGTCTTTAACATTCCAGCAGCAAATGAACCTATATATTTTAAGACATCGTTTTATTTTGTTTCCAGAGACAATGAGTGCCTGGAGACTCAGAAAGAAGCTACCAAAAATTAAAGCTACTTGGCATATTTATGGCTGTTGTGCTCTCATTCATATTCAGCGGCCTGCATTACGCTTTTGCGTTTCTATTTGGCTACCAGCCTGAGCCAGGTGGTGCCTCAGCCAGGCCTCCAAGCCATGTGCATGCACTGCCTAGCAGGCGGAGCCAAATGCAGATCCCAGGTGCGGCCCACAGGGCCCTGCGTGCTCCTTTGTCGGAAAGCAGGCTCTTCAAAAAACAGCCGCCTCTTTCTGCCATCAAGGCTGTGGGGCTGGGGGGGGAGGGGGGAATCAGAACCATAAAAGGTATTTGTGTCACTTCTTTTTTGGGGAGGGGAGCATGTAGAGGGGAAGGGGGGGCACCAGCCCAAAGCAGCACAACAGTTTTGGTCTCTGGGCTGGTCTGCTACACAGTGCTGGTTGGCTCCATTCGCCTCCTTTCCCTAATAAGGGGCTGCTTGGGGTAACAAATGGCATAATGGCAATTATTACAACAACAAACAACAACAACAAACAACAACAACAAACAACAACAACAACAACATTTGCGGGCTGCCTTTCCCTTGAGGGCTCAGGGCGACTTGTCCGTGCCTCGCTTATTCTTACCTTCTAGGTCTTCTTGCTTCGCTGCTGGCTCCCAAGCCTGTGAGTGACGCCTGCCCTGTTGTACATTTACATTAAGCAAAGAACTACTGGGGGGTTGTGAAAGTCGGTGCCGGCTGTGCCCGCCCTTATTGTGGACTGGAGGAGAAGGAGGCAGCCACTGTGCAGACGGGAGGCAAGTGAAGGCCCCTGACATCTCTGCCCCAGGAGCCGTGGGGTGCATCTTGCCATGTGTTTGCCTCCAACCCCGTGCCCTCCAATGCCCTCTGCTACATTTCTTGTGTTGTTTGTTCAGTAACGGAACTGCAAACTGGGGCTTTCCTGCCTTACCTGGCACATCCCCCCCCCTCCCCTCCATTCTGGGTAATGGGTAATCTAGTCTGATTGAAGACTTCTGAGCACCTGACTGGACATTTCTGAGTTTGCCCACCGTTTTGTGGTGTATGAGCTGGTTCTGACATGGTTTTTGTTTTGGGCCCCTGTTGTGAGAGGCTTAGGGTTAGCATCAGCAGCAGCAGCAGCAGCAGCAGCAGCAGCAGCAGCCATTCCCTCCTCATGTGAGCTGCCAAATGCAAACACGTGCAGCTGAGAAACGGAGAAGGACTTTCTCTGCGATGCATCCAGGATTCTAGGTGCATATTGCACAGAGTAGTTGCCGGGGTGGCCCGTGTGTCAAATGAGCACTTGGCTTGCAAGTCAGAAGAGTTTGCTTGTCTCACTGTGAAGCTCCCGTGCAGAAGCTTGAAGAGCAACACACTTTGGCCTTTCTCAAACGACACCTTGCAAATGTTTATAGTGTTTTGAAGTAACACAGGAGCTTCTGTGGGAGTGGGGGGGGGGCACACACCTTACCTTCCTGATCCAAATCTTCTCTTCTCTGAGTGGTTAGGAAAAAAACAGAGGGAACGATGTGGATACTGGTCTTTGTAGGATGAGTGTTGAGAGGGGCCAGTTTAGACTGGAGGAGGAGGAGGCAGAAGTTCTTCCTTGTCGACCTGACTCCAGTCTCCTTTGGGAGGCCCTCTATCAGAGGCGTAGCTAGGGAAAATGGAGCCCAGGGCAAAATCTGAGTTTTGTGCCCCCCCCCCATATGGGTAGCCACCCTCCCCTACTACGACCAAACAACATTTTTTGCACCAGGTCATCTCAAAGTCACCATCACATTATAGAACATGCCCCAACACACAAATCTGAACATACCCAGGGCTCCCTAGTTTAAACAACATTGAAAGTGATGCTATTTTTTGAAGGGGGGGGATCCACCCTGAAACAGCATCACTTTTAATGTTTAAACTAGAGAGTCCAGATTCACCTTAAAGGGAGACTCTGGGCTCCCTAGTTTAAACAATATTGAAAGTGATGCAGTTTCAGGATAGATTCCCCACCCCCCAAACCGCATCACTTTCAATGTTGGTTGTTGTGGGTTTTCCAGGCTGCATGGCCCTGGTCTGGTAGATCTTGTTCATAATCTTTCACCTGCATCTGTGGCTGGCATCTTCAGAGGTGTATCACAGAGGGAAGTCTGTTATACACTGTGTCCAGACTTCTCTTATAACAGAAAATTTGGGGGTGCCTGTCAGGGGAGCAGTGTTTAAGCTAACAGTGCCAAAATGTTAGGATATCTTCAGGAAACTCTCTTGATGATGCCACCCAAGTTTAGTGAAGTTTGGTTCAGGGGGTCCAAAGTTATGGACTCTCAAAAAGGTAGCCCCATCTACTATTAGCTCCCATTGGAAACAATGGGAGATGGGGCACTCCTTTTGGGGGTCCATAACTTTGGACCCCTGAACAAAACTTCACCAAACCTGGGGGGTATCAGCAGGAGACTATCCGGATGATAGCCTGAAATTTTTGGTGCAGCTAGCCTAAAAATTGCACCCCCTGCTGGCCAACAAAGTAAAGACACTAAAAATACTCAAAAAATGTAGAAATGAGCCCAAATTTTTCTGCGCCCCCAATGGTGGGTGCCCGGGACATTTGTCCCCAGATGTCCCCATGGTATCTGTGCCTCTGCCCTCTATGGCTGCACTGAAGCCTCGGGACTCATCTCACACATCTCTGAAACGTTGGCTCTTTGGTTTTGCCCACTTGGGAGGGCTCCCATTTCCACCCAAACAAATAGTGTCTGGCCAATGACCTGCTGCTGACCATTGCCTCACTCTTCCACCGCAGGTGCTCTCACCTGGCTCTCTTGCCCGGGGGGTGGGGGTGGGGGAAGGATGGAGCTCCACGGGCCAGAGCATTTCCAGCTGCCTTCAAGCACAGGCCAGGAGGGCCTCTCTCTGCCTGTGGGCTGCTCCGCCAAAGGCCCTCCAGCCCCTACGGCTGTCGTCCACCCACGCTGCTGAGTGTGGCATAGGTGGCCTGAGCTCAAAGCCTCCCCGGAGGCCACCTGTCTGGGCAGAGCTTGCTTGTGCGACTGGGCCAGTCAGGTGTGGGAACAGACGGTGGTGTGACACGTCTGCCGGTGTGCCCGGATGCCATTGCCTGCCCTCAATGCTCTCCTAAGCAAACGCTCTGTGGGCTGGCGAGCCTCAGCAGAAGATCTGGGTTTCAGGTGTACGTCTGCTATGGGAACCTTTGTGCAGCTGCAATAAGATCCTTTTCTGCAAGGCCGGAGGCCAGGGGTGGGGGAGGGTTTAGTTCCCCTGCCCACTCCCCCTCCTGCCACGTGATGCCAGTCTTGACGTGTGAGCAGGAAAAATCTCCGTGGTCCTGGGTGGGAGCATGCCAGAGATGTGCCATGAAGTGGGAATGAGCCCACCGGGTCATCTAACTGTACCCTCCATCTCTTGGGGAATTCCCGACTTCTTTGGATGCGTGGAAGCGTTGCCTCGTGCCTTGCAGGGGAGCAGTTGGCTCAGTTTTCATGCCAGGTGAGCATCCCTCTGTGTTGTTGCACTGCCTGGTTCTCCACCCTGCCCACTTGCTTTCGGGGTGTCCTCCTGCCTGGTGAGCCCCCCCACCGCCCCGGCCACCTTCAGAGAGTTTCTGTTCAGGCTGGTTCCAGAGGAAGGAGTTGAAGACGTCATTCTCCCCAAATGGGGTGAGATTCCGTCTGAAATAATTCCATCCTTCCCTGGAGTCTTGGTGTGAATTTTATCTAATCACCATGGCAACAGATAAAAAAAGGTGTGAGTGCCACATCTCGCTTTTTGCTGAGATAATGCAGATTTAGATATTCAGATCAGATTGGAGCTGTAGATTCTAAATGGAACAGGGAGCGAGGAATGTCATTCTGGGGCCTTGTGGATGGCGGAGGGGACCATTTTGTGCCACTGTGCTGGAAGTACAGTACAGGGTGCTGACAATTTGTTTTTGTTTGGGATATGACCCAAATAAATGAAGTGCCTGTTAGCTCTGGGTGGGCGGGGTGGGGGTGGGGGTGGGGGTGGAGTCCATTCAGCTGCAACGTAATAGCTTAAGCAAAAGCCAGTGACTCTATCAAGGTCTGGGAGGCTCTACAAGCCCCTCCTTTGGACAGATGTGATGGGTGTGTGTTAGGACATCTTCTGCCTGCTCATCACAGCCTTCCGATCACGTTTGTTTCCTCAACAACTGTTCTCCCACGGCCCCCAAATAGGCCTCCCTCCAGCGAGCCCCAGGACACGGCTGGTGTGGCCACACCATCACTTCTGGGTCAAAGGTCCCCCTTGTCCTCACCTGCAGCCCTCTTGCTGGTTGCTGGACCTGGCCTGGCAGCCCCACTTCCCAGCGACCCACTGGATTGCCCGGCACCTCCCGAGCGGCCTACTGGATTGGGCCGCAGAGGCCCTTTTCTCTCCTGGCCTTTTCCTCTTCAGCCGCCATTTTCCTGGCTTTCCTGTGGCAGCACCACAAGCTGGGTCAGATCTGGTAATGTTTTCATTTATTCCGATATGGACCCCCTGCTTCGTTCCCCAGCAGGACCCCAGAGCCAGATTACAACATGATCCCTTCCTTTATTTGATCCTTACAGCAACCCTGTTAGGTAGACTGTCAGAGAGAGACTTGCCCGTGACTCAGTAGGAAGTCAAACTTGGGTCTTCAGGTGGGAGCCTGACACACTAACCACTAGGTCACAGCAAGCTGAGCTGAGTGTGAATTCCTTTGTCCTTTGTCCTTCTCTCAAGGGATGTGCTGTGGAAACAGCATTAACTCCTCTTAATCCCTCCCCAGGGGTGGGTAGCGTTAAAAATATTAGTTGCATCAAGTTAATAATAGCCAGACCCTCACAACTATTAACATGAGACTCCGTCTACACGTGGCGGAGTCTTCCTATGTGTTGGGGGGAAATGTGAGTGCTTTGTATCGCACAGGGAGGTTTGTGCATCACAGACACACCCTGGTTCTTTTTGGTTTGTGACCGCAGCAGGCAGGGAGAAGCAGTTCTCACCTCCCCTGCCCATTGTTTGGCATCCTCAAGCGACCCCGCGGACCCAGGGCTGGCAGCTCAGTTGTGAAAGTTATGTGAAAATGGGAGGTGAATTGAGCTTTAAACTCTGTTCCGAAGGGCCCTCTTGGGGTTCTGCTACAAGAAGGTTAGTAGATTCTGAAGAGCAGCTCGGCTTGATTTATTTTGTTTACTACACTCGCCTGCTGCCTTTCCTAAGAAGTTCAAGGTCACTGTCAGCATTACTGAAATACAGACAAGCAGATATTTAAGAATTCAACAAAACATCCATCCAGAACAATAAAAGCAGTGTTGAAAACGGAGCAAAGCCTTTGTTCTGCTAAACCGAGCGTGCTTCTAAAAGCAAAGCAGCCTGTGCTTTCTGGCAAAACCCCACAATCAAGGGAAACTGATATGTCCAACTTGTGTGGCTTTTCTTCCAAGTGGAGCCATCCCTGAGAAGGCCCTGGACCAGCCCACCTGGATCGCGACGTGCTCTCTCCATGTCAGCGTCTGGAGCAGGCTGTGGTCCCCGGAAGGGCTCTTTCTTGCACCCCAAGCAACTCTCGCAGATGTTGTGGCCGCTGATTTTCTTTGTGCTGGAAGGCACCGAGAGGTCCTGTTCGACCACTATGAGTGGTTTCTCCTGGTGAACTTTAGATAAAGATTACGTATCAGAACTACTCACATGGCTTGGACAGATTTATGGAGGAGAAGTCGATCTATGGCTACCAATCTTGATCCTCTTTGATCTGAGATTACAAATGCCTTAGCAGACCAGGTGCTCGGGAGCAACAGCAGCAGCTGAAGGCCATTGCTTTCACATCCTGCCTGTGAGCTCCCAAAGGCACCTGGTGGGCCACTGCGAGTAGCAGAGAGCTGGGCTAGATGGACTCTGGTCTGATCCAGCTGACTTGTTCTTATGTTCTTATGTTCTTATGATTCCAGTTTCCAATGCTAGCATCTAGGCCAGTCGCCCTAAGCATAAGAATGTCAGAAGAGTCCGTCTGCAGTCCTGCATCCTCCTCCTACAGAGGCCAATCAATTGTCCTGGAGGGCCAACAGATGGGGTGTAGAGGCCGGGGCCTTTCCCCTCGCACTGGTGTTCAGATGCTGATGGCCTCTGGACTTGGAGGTCTAGCAGCCACCAGGGACCCTTCTTCCTTCATAAATCTGGCTAATTTCCCTTTAGAGCTGTCTATGCCTGTGGTGGCCATCACTGTCCACTAGCCTGTCCTGAATCTATTGCCCATCAACTTCATTGGGTGCCCCCCTGAGTTCTAGTATTATAGGAGAAAGGGCTCTCCCTGAGTTCTATCAGTTTCCCCCTAACTTTTTTCTAAACTGAAAGGTCCCAACCTCTTTGGGCCTTTCCTAATGGGAAAAGTTCTCCAATCCCTTGATTACTCCCACTGTCCTTTTTTCCAGCTCTGCAACCACTGTCTGAGGCCCACAAAGGAACATCACAGCATTGTGTGTGGAACTGGTTGTTTCAGAAAGAGCAAAGGCATTGGTGGGAGCAGCAGTTTCCCTCCAGACACACGGCTTCACTTGGAACTGCTGGAGATGGGGGCGGTTACAGAGCCCCTTGACTGGTAGCAGAGGTGGCGGCAGAGTGTAGAGGCGAGGGGGCTTCCTGGGTGAACAGAGGGCTGGACTAAGCAAGCAAAGTCCATTTATCTTTGATTTTCTAGTGATGGGCCCTCCTGTTTCCACCTCCGTGACTTCTTGGGCTAACCCAGAGTTGACAGACAGCCTTGTGCTTCTGGGCTGCTGAAAGGCAGAGGCCCAGGGAGAGCTCACCTTTTCCCAAAGACGCCTTCCAGCCTCCACTTTCCCCCTCTTCCTCTGCTACCAGCAGCCCTGGGAGGGCAGAGGGGCTCCTTAGCTGCCCCCACCCTTGTTTTGGAGAGATCCCACCCTCTCTCCTTCCCCTCTGAGCGACACATAAGAACATAAGAACAAGCCAGCTGGATCAGACCAAAGTCCATCTAGTCCAGCTCTCTGCTACTCGCAGTGGCCCACCAGGTGCCTTTGGGAGCTCACATGTAGGATGTGAACGCAATGGCCTTCTGCGGCTGTAGCTCCCGATCACCTGGTCTGTTAAGGCATTTGCAATCTCAGATCAAGGAGGATCAAGATTGGTAGCCATAAATCGACTTCTCCTCCATAAATCTGTCCAAGCCCCTTTTAAAGCTATCCAGGTTAGTGGCCATCACCACCTCCTGTGGCAGCACATTCCAAACACCAATCACACGTTGCGTGAAGAAGTGTTTCCTTTTATTAGTCCTAATTCTTCCCCCCAGCATTTTCAATGAATGCCCCCTGGTTCTAGTATTGTGAGAAAGAGAGAAAAATTTCTCTCTGTCAACATTTTCTAACCCATGCATAATTTTATAGACTTCAATCATTTCCCCCTCAGACGTCTCCTCTCCAAACTAAAGAGTCCCAAATGCTGCAGCCTCTCCTCATAGGGAAGGTGCTCCAGTCCCTCAATCATCCTCGTTGCACTTTTTCTATCTCCTCAATATCCTTTTTGAGATGCGGCGACCAGAACTGGACACATTACTCCAAGTGCGGTCGCACCACTGCTTTATATAAGGGCATGACAATCTTTGCAGTTTTATTATCAATTCCTTTTCTAATGATCCCCAGCATAGAGTTTGCCTTTTTTACAGCTGCCATCCATTGAGTTGACATTCCCATGGAACTATCAACTAAGACGCCTAAATCCCTTTTCTGGTCTGTGACTGACAGCACTGACCCCTGTAGCGTGTATGTGAAGTTTGGATTTTTTGCCCCTATGTGCATCACTTTACATTTTGCTACATTGAACTGCATTTGCCATTTCTGAGCCCACTCACCTAATTTATCAAGGTCCGCTTGGAGATCTTCGCAATCCTTTGTGGTTCTCACCACCCTACATAATTTGGTATCATCTGCAAACTTGGCCACCACGCTACCCACCCCTACTTCCAGGTCATTTATGAATAGGTTAAAGAGCACTGGTCCCAAAACGGATCCTTGGGGGGACACCACTCCCGACATCTCTCCATTGTGAGAACTTCCCATTTACACCCACTCTTTGTTTCCTGTTTCTCAACCAGTTTTTAATCCATAGGAGGACTTCCCCTCTTATTCCTTCATTGCTGAGTTTTCTCAACAGTCTCTGGTGAGGAACTTTGTCAAAAGCCTTTTGGAAATCGACAATGTCCACCGGTTCACCCCTGTCCACATGCCTGTTTACACCCTCAAAGAACTCTAGTAAGTTTGTAAGACAGGATTTGCCTCTGCAAAAGCCATGCTGACTCTTTCTCAGCAGGTCTTGCTTTTCTACATGTTTTATAATTTTATCTTTAATGATAGATTCTACTAATTTACCAGGAACAGATGTCAAACTGACTGGCCTGTAATTTCCCGGGTCCCTAGATCCTTTCTTAAAGATTGGTGTGACATTGGCCATCTTCCAGTCTTCAGGGATGGAGCCTGATTTCAGGGATAAGTTGCATATTAAAGTGAGAAGATCAGCAATTTCATGCTTGAGCTCTTTAAGAACTCTTGGGTGAATGCAATCTGGGCCAGGGGATTTGGTAACATTTAGTTTATCAATGGCTGCCAGAACTTCTTCCTTGTCTACCACTATCTTCGCTAGTTCCTCGGATTCACCTCCTAGAAGCTTGGTTCAGGTGCAGGAATGTTCCTCACCTCCTCTTGGGTGAAGACAGATGCAAAGAATTAATTCAGCTTCTCTGCAATCTCCCTGCCATCTTTTAGCACACCCTTTGTTCCTTTGTCATCTAACGGGCCTACCGCTTCCCTTGCTGGCTTCCTGCTTTTGATGTACTTGAAGAACTGTTTGTTGCTGGTCTTGATGTTCATAGCCATGCGTTCCTCATAATCTTTTTTTGCCTCCCTTACAGCTAACTTGCTTCTCTTTTGCCACCATTTGTGTTCCCTCTCATATTCTTCATCAGCCAAACTGGACTTCCATTTTCTAAAAGATATTTTTTTTTTTCTGATAATTTCCTCAACCTCTCTTGTTAACCATGGTGGCTTTCTTTTGACTGGGTGCTGCCTTTTCTAACCTGTGGAACACATTCCAGCTGTGCTATTATTACTGTGTTATTAAATAACCTCCAAGCATCCTGGACAGTTTTGACTCTCTTGATTTTCCCTTTCAGCTTCCTGAAGCGCACTATCCCCCTCATCTTTGAGAAATTTCCCTTTCTGAAGGCTTAATGTAACTACATTAGTAGTTGCCACTTGTTCGGCATGCTGAGATACTGAATTTGACAGCATTGTGGTCGCTGTTCCCTATCGGCTCAACAACACTGACTTCCTGCACCAGGTCCTGGGTCCCACATAGAATTAGATCTAGGATCACCTCTCCCCTGGTTGGTTCCACAACCATCTGCTCTAAGCCACAGTCATTTAGCATATCCAGGAATGCTCTCTCCTTACTATGACCTGAACATGCATTTTTCCAGTTTATATGGGGATAGTTAAAATCACCCATTACCACTACATTTTTTTTGTTGGCCTCTCTAATTTCTTTTTCCATCTCAGAATCCTCTTTTGCACTTTGGTCAGGGGGACCATAATATATTCCTAATATTAAACTGTCCTTCACACCTGGTATTGATATCCACAGTGATTCTGTAGGGGAACCAGCTCCCCTTGCATTGTCTATTTTATGTGATAAGATGCTCTCTTTGATGTAAAGGGCAACTCCACCCCCAATGCGCCCTGTCCTATCCTTCCTATAGAGCCTATAGCCTGGTATAACAGCATCCCACTGGTTCTCCTCATTCCATCATGTCTCTGTAATGTCCACTATATCAAAGTCCTCCTTCAAAACTCTGTACTCCAGCTCTCCCATTTTAGGTCGAAGGCTTCTACTATTAGCATAGAGACACCTGTATACCCTGCCTCTGACCTTAACCTGGGATTTATGTGCTTTACCCTCAAGTCTTTTGTAGACACTATCCCTTGTCACATGCACATTGCTATGTTCTTCGCATGCATGTGGTTGATTTAGAAAAACCTCTCTCTCTGTCTGCATCCCCATAGATACTGTATTCCGAACCGAAGTCACCTCAACTCCTGTCGGCTTTCCCCCAGTGATCAGTTTAAAAGCTGTTCTGTCACCTTTTTAATGTTGAGCGCCAGCAGCCTGGTTCCTCTTTGGTTAAGATGAAGCCCGGGCCCACTGTTTGTACAGGCCTACCTTTGTCCTTAAAAAGGTTCCCCAGTTCCTGGGACAAATCTGAAACCCTCTTGCCTTACACCACCTTTCTCAATCCACGCATTGGAGACCCTGTATCTCCTTCTTGCCTAGCTCTTCCGCCTCTCTTGGGCGTCACGGAATCCAGGAGTAGCATTTCTGAGAATGCCACCTTGGAGGTCCTGGACTTCCAACCTGTTTCCTAGCCGCCTAGCTTTAGCTTCCAGAACCTCCCGGCTACATTTCCTTAAATGTCGTTGGTGCCAATGTGGGACTCACTAACTGCTGACTCCACCCCAGCACTGTTCCTTAAAAGCCTATCTGAGACGTAGGCGTGACATCCGCAACCTTCGCACCAGGCAGGCAAGTCACCATGCGGTCATCACGCCTCTCACAAACCCAACTCTCTACATTTCTAATGATCGAATCACCCACTACAAGGAGCCCCCCCCTTACCTCCCCGAGGGGTATCCTCAGTGCGAGAGGATAGCTGATCACCAGTTAAGGAAGGGATCCCATCTAAGGGAGCATCTTCCCCCACCTCAGACTGGCACCCTCCATCCCCAAGGCCTTCATTCTCCATGACATCTGAAGAGATGTCACCTTGGGAGTGGGACCCGGCTGTTAGGTCCCTGAAAGCCTCGTCACCCTTGCACTGGTGGGACATCGTCAGACAGAGCTTGAGGAGAGAGAATCTGGGGCAACGGGTCAAACAGATGAAGCAAAACTGGTATAAAAGGACAGATGGTTTAATACTAGGTGTGTTTTCAACAAGCAGCGCAAAAGTGACAGCCAACAGCGCCAGCAAACAAAACAGCCCAGCCCCCCCGCCCCCCAGGCACCCACCTCCCAGGTGCTGCTGGCCCTTCCCAGGTCAGCCCCCCCCCCTTGGACAAGGGCTCTTCTCCTGCTGCCAGCAGCAGCCTCTCTGCAGCCTGGCCCCTGGGGCGAGATCAGGAGAGCCTTCCCTCGGCCCTTCTTCTTCCTCCTCTGCGTCTGCCCTCAGCCCACCTGTCGCCTTCCACTCCACCAGACCCGGGCAAAGGGCATTCCCTTTGAAAAAGATTGGTTCTGGAAACTTCAGTTGGTTCAAATGTGGGGGCTGTGGGTGGGGTGCCGCTAAAGGGAGGAGGAGGAGGAAGAAGAAGAGTTGGATTTATGTTCCCTCCTTTCTCTCCTGTAAAGCGACTCAAAGGGGCTTTACAAACTCCTTCCCCCCGCACAACAAACACCCTGTGAGGATGGGTGGGGCTGAGAGAGCTCAGAAGAACTGTGACTAGCCCAAGGTCACCCAGCTGGCGTGTATGGGAGTGTATCCGAATTCCCCAAATAAGCCTCCACAGCTCAGTCAGCAGAGTGGGGAATCAGACCCGGTTCCTCCAGATTAGAGTGCACCTGCTCTTAACCACTGCGCCACTGGTGGAGGGAAGGAGAGGCAGGAGGAGGGCAGGTGGGGAGAGACTGTGGGGGTTTTCAGGAAAGGGAAAGAGAAAATCGGGGAAGGGAAAAAAGAACCCCCCCTTCCACATCCTTGTGGGCCTCCCACTTGTTTTACAATAATAACACCATTCTTTAAAAATGCTAATTGTTTTCTGTGTCCCAATTCCATTTTATCTTGGGTAGAAAAATGTCCCATGGATTTTTTAAAAAATTGCCTGTAGTTGCAAAAGACGTGGCTTTTTTACAATAGCAAAATACTCTGGGCCTAAAACACACTTTCACATACAATGGAAAATAATTGCATTAACAATAGCAACAAATTGTAAAAAGGTTGTTGGATTGAGGTATTTTTCTTCTCCACGAACATCTCTGTGATGAGGTAGGTATTTTCCATATGGTCAAGAGGAATTGTAGGCAAATATGGTAGTAATTCAGTCCAACATGTTACCGTAGTTTATTTATAGACAAGCCTTTATTGGCATTCCAAAATACAATAAAACAATTGTCCATAAAAGACAGACAGATACAACCAAAATCCGGCTTCAGAGTCTTATATCCAATAAGTTTAGTCCAAATGGACTCATCAAAAGTGCCATTCCCATACACCTCTCCACAGACCAGACTGAAAACCCACCAACAGAGCCCAGGCATCACAACAGGATACAGTATCAACACTCCACTATAAAACACAGAGTTTGTTAGAGTGGCACCTAACACAGAACAAGGGACAGGGGGCAAGGAAATGAGGCTTGAAACTTAATTCGATTTGAGCTCAATAGGGTTGCTTCCACAGCCTTCAGTTGTCACACCATCTGGCAATCAATAACAAAACTACGACATCTCTCAATGACTCACCCACAGATTATTTGACTTTGGGTGACCGTGAACCCACAGGTTACTGGCAGAGGTAGGCACTGTATACCAGTAGCAAATGGTTAATGTAACCAACATTGTTGTTGTTACGATGATAGCAATCTAATGCTTAGTATCCATCTAGCGTTGCGTCTATAATCTTTAAAAGATATTTTGCTACGCTTTCGCAAAAGTAAGGATCAAGATTATCTAAGATTAAAGGAATCCTAAGAGCATCAGTTAAATGATTGTATAGGAGTGAAGCAATGATGGGTTGGGTCATTCTGATCTTGGCAAATCTTGCACAATGTTACGGTAGTAATGAGACAGTTTCAGTCCGAATAATATACATTCTTTATTTTATTGCACAATTTGTTTTCTGATTTCAATTTTTATTGTTTCTTATCTCTCAGATGGCAATAATTAAGCAACATGTACTAAGGTTGCTTAGGATGCAACAATTTACTGCTTGGTATTGGCTTTATTCGCAGTCTTGCTTGTAGAATATTCAGGCATTTATACTTTTACAATCCATAAATATGCTAGTTAGTATAGTTTAATATGCTAAATTATAAATGATGCATTTTGTGTGGTAAAAGGAGCAAAATACGCTTAGTTTTGGTGGGAAAGTGCATATGGGATGTATATATCTTCCCTTTGGGGGGGGGGAGGGTTAATTGTTATCATAGCTCCACAATATTTGGAGAGTGTGTATCTCTACATGGGTGTCAGCCACTCCATGAAGATCAAGATGTTGTGGAGGGTGACCGTACCATTCTTCCTTCTCCTTCCTGAGTGCACACATCGTCTTCCTCTGTCTGACTGGCTCCTTCCACTGATCTTTCCCCTTGTTCACCACGGGAGAAGAACACCTCTGCATAGCTTCTCAAGGCCTTTGAGTAGGCAGAGAGAACTTGAGCCCAGAATTTGCACAACCTTTCCTATTGGATGGGCATTTCTGCTTCCTGCCTGGTCGTGCCCACTCATGAACTTGGCTCTGTTATTCAGCCCCCCACCCTCGCAGTCCATGAGACACACCCAGCATCTACTGGGGCTTTGAGCTTTTGCAGCCTCACAGGTGCAGTTTGCCAGCCTGTGCATGATGTTTCCACAGCTTTGGTGTCATCATGTTCTACATAGTCATAAGTCATCATGTTTTACATAGACAGGCCTACCATTTTTAGACACCATAAAGTGTTATTTCTCTGTTATTCTGGATGTAAAAAAGAGCAATGAGTTCGCTGTCAAATGTCCAGCCATTGGATTGCTCGGACAATTCAGTTGTGCTGTGAATAGGGTCATAAGCCAGAGCCTCCGAAAGTTCAAGTTCATTCTACCTGAGCTGCGGCTGCATCTGCTGCTTTCTCCAGAGGTGTCCCACTTCCAGAACAGCACAAAGTTGCCACATTGAGCTCTAGACTCTGGACGTGCAGAGGTGGAGCAAGGGGAACCTGCGGCCGGGGCATGCATGCGCCCTGCACCCCTGCTGTGGTGCTGCCCACCCCGCCCCAGAATGTCCCCTCCACAGCCCGCCCACGCCTCCGCTGCAGCTCTGCCCGGGGCGTCGTGCCCCACCGTCCCGCTGGCGCTACGCCGCTGTTGATGTGCACTACCCAGCAGATGCCATGTTTGGATGGGCCATTCTCCTTTCAGTTGATGCCCCTGTACCCACCCCAGATCAGTTTGCTAGCCCAACAGATGGTTGAGATGGGCAGAGATCACAAAGAAGTAAAAAGAAGTTGTGAGCCTGCAAGAGTTGTTCTTCCAGTGTTCATCTGTGCAGTCATTTGACTGACCTACCTTGCCTGCAGCAAGTGCTTCAAACTTGCAGGAGCATACTTGGAACATTGTGAAAAGTTTTGAGTGGGAAGGCGTGACTCCTCCCTTTTAGGCAGCTGCAGTCGAGTGTCGTGTTTCTGAGTGGGAGGATTTTCACACCTAAAAGCTAGCTGCTGGAAATTCTGACTTGCTTCTCTGAGCACGGTGTTAATGCCCGGAAGGCCACTCAGAGAACAGCAGCTAAAGACAGGCAACCTGTTTTGCTAAGCACACAGAAGAATGGGACTTTCTGAAGAGGAATCGGCCAGGCTTCTGCTAAGGGGAAGTCTTGCTTTGCCAGACTGTTGGAGTACTTTTAGAATGTCAGCAAACATATGGACAAAAGTGATCTTGGACTTTCAAAAGGCTTTGACAGAGTTTCTCACGGAAAAGGTCCGGTGGAGTGCTGGTTACAGACTGTGAAACAGAGACTAGAGATCAGTGGATACCTCACAATGAATAAACACTTCTCTCCCGCAAGGGTCTGCGTTGGGACAATGGCCATTTAGTTGGTTAGTAAATGTTCTATAGGCCTGATGAACAGACTCTCTGACCCCGCACTGTTCAGAATGATAAAACCTCAGGTGGACTTTGAAAAGCTCCAAAAACATATCTTGAAGCTGGCAACAAAATGTGAAATGGAATGCCAGATACATGAAAGTGAAGTCATGAAAAAAATCCTGACCACATGTACAGTAATGGAATCTGAACTGGCTTGCGCTGAATCAGGAATTAGATCTTTGAGACTGTGGTGCACAGCTTCATGAAAACTCAAGGGAAGGGAAAAAGACAAATCCCTTGCTAGGAATTTTGAAGGAGTGGATTAAAGCTTAAACTGCAGGAATTGTATACGCTTGGAGGGCTCCGTGGTTGTACGGCCATGCGTGGAATGCTGAGTCCAGTTCTTTGGACCAATTCACAAAGATCTTGTATAGCAGGAAAGATGGAATCAGGGAAAAGCTTAAAGAGATTTGACCTTCTTAATTTGGGGGGTGGAAAGAGGTGAATAAAGGGGCTCGTGGTCAAAATGCATGGAATGGAGCATGTGTAGAGAGAGGATTTTTCTTCCTACTTCTCAGATCCTAGAACTCAAGTGGCACCCAGTGAAGTAGACGGACAGTAGGAAGGGCACGAGGCACAATCAGCTAATGGAGTTCATGGCCAGTGAATGAATGATGACCATTAGTTTAGATGGCTTTAAAAATTCCTGAAGGGCTGGTCTTTCAACAACGTCTGGCCCTCTATACATTGTCAAAGGCTTTCACGACCAGAATCAACTGTCTGTTATGTGTTTTCTGGACTGTGGTCATGGTCTGTGTGACTGTGGTTGTGCCCCAGAGAAACATGTCTTTCTGTGACATACCTCTGAAGATGCCAGCCATATATGTGGGCAAAATGTTACGAGCAAAAACTACCAGACCACGGCAACACAGCCCAGAAACCTCACAACAGCCCGTTGGCCCTCTGTTTGAGGTGGCTGCCATGAGGGTTGTCTGTTGTCTTCGCATCCTGCTGAAGGCTTCTTGGAGGCATTTGTTTTGCCATTGTGATGTGCCATTGAGTCCAGCCAACTTATGGCAACCCCAGCAAGGGGCTGCTGAGGCAAATGAGCAGCAGAGGTGGATTGGCATTGCCTCCCTCTACACCTCCTTCCTTGGAGGTCTCTCTTCCAAGTACTGACCCTGCTTAGCTTCTCGGGTAGGGCTATATACTATGCTACCTTGTGGGAAGCAACAGGCAAGAGTAAACAGACTTTGGTTTCACACAAGCAAGGACGTAGGTAAGGGGGGGTTCGCGGGTTCAACCCCCCCATTCATGTCCAAAGCGCTGCCCCCCGTTTGTGGGTTTTTAAAACATTTTAGTGTTTTTTATTTGTGGCCTGCAGGGGGTGCATTGTTTAGGCTAGCAGCACCAAACTTTCAGGGATTGTTTGGGAGACTCTCCTGATGATACCACCCAGGTTTGGTGAGGTTTGGTTCAGGGGGTCCAAAGTTATGGACTCCCAAAGGGGATGCCCCCATCCTCCATTGTTTCCAATGGGAGCTAATAGAAGATGGTCCATAACTTTGGACACCCTGAACCAAACTTCACCAAACCTGGATGGTATCATCAGGAGAGTCTCTCATTGATACCACGAAGGTTTTGTGAAGTTTGGTCCAGGGGGTCCAAAGCTATGGACTTCCAAAAGAGGTGCCCCATCCCCCATTGTTTCCAATGGGAGCTAATAGGAGATGGGGGCACCCCCTTTGAGGATCCATAACTTTGGCCCCCCTGAACCAAATTGCACCAAACTTGGGGGGTACCATCAGGATAGTCTCCAGATGATACCCTGAAAGCCTGGTGCCAATATATCCAAAATGCACCCCCTGCAGGAACATCCCAGAAATTTGCCCAAGAATCTTTGTTCTGGAGTGAGTTTTCCGCATTGCTGTCAATGGGGGATGGAGGCGGGGGGGGGGGGGGGGAAATTTCTGAAGGCACAGTCTCAAAACTTTCAGGGTCTCATCAGAAGACTGCCCTGATGATACCCCCCAGGCTTGGTGCAGTTTGGGTCAGGGGGGGCCAAAGTTATGGACACTCAAAGGGGGTGCCCCATCCCCCATTCTTTCCAATGGGAGCTAAGGAGATGGGGGCTACCCTTTTAAGGGTCCATAACTTTGCCCCCCCTTGAACCAAACTGCACCAAACTTGGGGGGGGGGGGGTTAGCATCAGGACAGTCTCCTGATGATACGCTGAAATTTTGGTGCCAATATGTTTGCACCCCCTGCAGGCACCAATGACCTGGTGCAAAAAATTTTTGGTCCTGATGGGGTGGCCGCCCATGGGGGGGGGGGCGGGGGGCATCCAACTGAGGTTTTGCCCAGGGCTCCAGTTTGCCTCATTATGCCCCTGTGTTTGGGGGTGGATTCCAGCATCACAGCGGCTGCCCCGGGGGGGGGGGGGCTCATATTTTGCACCGGGCTCCATTTTCCCTCTATGCCTCTGCCCAGAGGGGTGGGCAGAAGGAACTGCCGGCTGCCGGCTGGGAGCCCAGCTGGTGGGGGGCAGGGGAGGGCAGGGCAGGGGAGTCTGAGGGCAGGGCAGGGGAGTCTTATCCCCGGCCTTGGAGAGCTGCTTTTATAAGCGCTAGGCCGGGGGCGGGGCTTGGGGAGGCGTGGCCATGCCCTAGGGGCGGATGGGGGTGTGGCCCCATCCCTGACCACCCCCCCTAAAAAAATCTATACCTATGTCCCTGAACCCAAGTGAACTTTTGGGTTCTTTTAACTGGGCAGGAATTGGACATCATGTTCCTGAATAGATTCCCAGAGTGGCGCAAGAAGTGAGGGGATGTGGTGACCATCCCTAAGCATGTTGAGCAGCAAGCGGGGCCAGCGAGGGATTGGAAATCAGTGACTTCCAGGAACAAGCAAGCTGCTCCCTGTCGACCTGTTGGCCAAAGAGGACCTGAACAATTCATAACCCCAGTGATCGCTGGCAGAGCAAGTGGTTTCTTCCGCTTTCTCAATTCCTCATCGAATTTCATGCTGAAGCTTTTTGCTCAACTGGCTCAATCCATCTTAACCTCCTCCTTCTCTAGGACTAAAAAACCACCTTGACCCACTCACAGGCTGCTGCCGCCCCATGGATTCTTCACAGACGACTTCCTTTGCTGGAGCAGGATTGAATCTTGCCTGATGAGGAGAGAGACGGGATGATTTGGCCAATTATTAATTTAGGATAGAAGATGCGTGTGAGAGTTTGTTGGGCACAGGTCTGTCTCCTTCAGGAGGTCTTACTTGTACATTAGCAAACTAGGTCAGGGAGAGAAATGGCCATATGGAGATTGCCCCTGGGCCCTTGTGTTTTAGGTGGCCAATCTAGGGGGCTGATGTCCAGATAACTAATGGCAGTGTTGAGGTTTCTGATGCAGTCATATTTATGGAGCAGATTAAACTGTAGCAGGGTTTGGTTTGTGCATCTGGAGATGGCGCCCTAAACGTAATGCGTGTGCAAGCGTGGCTCTTCCTGGGCTGCAGTTCCAGTGTCCCTCAGGACGTGCCTCGTGCCCCTTGAAGGTGTCTCCGTGTTCTGCCTCGTCTTGAGCCCCACAAGGCAGCTGCTGTTTGGGGTCTGTGGCCGCCTCACAAGACCTCTGTGTGGCCCCTGTATTTGTTCCTGTTTTCCACTCTCACTTGCCACAATCCCACTCCAAACATACATGTCCTCATCTTTGATTGCAGCCTAACTAATTGCTCTGTTTTTATTGAGATGCAGATTCAGGGCACTGCCGTGCAGCACATTTTTAAGCTTCCAATTATTGCTAATTTTTTTGGCATCATTGTCATCATCACTGATAGACCTGGAAAAAGATGATCCTCCTCCTCCTCCTCCTCCTCCTCCTCCTCCTCCTCCTGCTGCTGCTGCTGCTGCTGCTGCTGCTGCTGCTGCTGTCTTCCCAGTGTTAAGCAACTTTTCTACCACAACCTTGTTTTGTCAGCCGCTTCACTTGGAGGAGTCTCGTTGTCTTGGGATGGAGTCTGGGTTCCTCAGGCACCCTCTCTGTGAAGTGGTTCAGAGGGAGAGGATCCCGGGGGTGCCCTGCCTGGACATGGGGGGTGCTTGAGTGCCTCTGGGCACAGCAGAGAATAGTAAGGCCTGGAGCCAGTTCACTTGCTGGTCAGCTGCAGGGTGCTGGGCCAACTCAAACTATTTAAAGCCAGATCAGCAGCAGCCCCGGCCTAGATGAACAAGATACAGAAAAACGTTACGTGTTGTCATGTTTTCCTTCCAAGCTAAGTTATCTGCCCTGAAGTTTTCCAGGTTAAAAACAAACCCAGGAAGTGAGGGGGTGGTGCGCAATAATCCCTCCTAGGTCAAACTCCAAGCCCATCTGGTCTCATGTGGTGGGGCAGAAGCCTCCCAAGAAGCCTGTGAGCAGACCGAGGAGACACTCCTCCTTCTGCGCTGCATCCCCAGCGCGACATTTTCCTGCTCACCACCAGCTGGCTCTGAATGTGGAGGTTCTGCTTGATCGAGATGTCACTGACAGGCCTGTTTCCCATAAATGTATTTTGCTGATTCATTTCTTCTTGCACAGGACAGAGGAAGCTGTCACGGATGCCCCAAGACCCCACTTAGCTTGGATGGCACTTTTGTGGACAGTCTGCTGCTCTGTTGGGTGGCCTCTGGTGTGGGTCAGCCCAGCTGCCGCCGCCAAAGCCCTCTGTGGCTCATCTGTCCTGCCCGGGGGGGTGGGCAAGGAGTGACCCCGTCACTGCAGAACAGGCTCTCTGGCAGCAGGAGCCAAAGGGACAGACTCTTTGAAGGAGACCAGGGGCACGAGGTCTTCGCCAGACGCTGGAGCACACAGCCTGTCAGTGGCTGCTGTCAAGCACTGCCCTACAGCCAGGGCAGCGTCTGCTGACTTCTGCTCAGCCGCTGAGTGGTTCTCACTAGCACTGTTGCCACTGGAGCCCCGGGTGCTCTGACGCTGATGGAGGACCCCTGCGGAAGGGCTGTAGACCTGCCCAAAGCCTGTGCAGGAAGAGGGCCCGGTGGTCTGATAGCAAGGGCCCAGGCAGCTCCTGCGTAGCCCTTCCTCCAGGCGGAGCCTTACAGGTCGCGGTGGGATTGCTCAAGAGGAAATGCTGGACCCTCACACGGGGCTGGCTTCTGGCTGAAAAGCAGATGCAGTCCAAATGGTTGGCTCTTGTGGGAGGAAAATGCTATGCTGGCAGAAACAGAGGGGTACAGCCACCTCCCTTCACACAGCAGGAGTTGCCACCCCGTCTAGACCGTGGGACTGGCAGCAGCATTGGGGCGGGCTGACCTCCTCCCAGCCAGCAAGGCAGAAGGGCCCCCATGTGGAGGGTCAGCTCTGCCTTGGCCTCTAAGCTTATAGCAGCAGGTCACTTCTGGGCAGCAGCAGTTATGGAAGTTGTCTCTGGCAGACGATCTTCCCTAGACCGTGGCAGGGCCACCTCAGCTAGCCCCAGTCAGTACTGCCGTGGCAAACCACTCCGGACCATCTCTTACCTGGAAAACCAAACCTGACGAGTCCCTGGAAGCTAAAATGACTAAATGGAGACTGTTGTACTTTGGTCACTTAATGTGAAGACAAGAGTCCCTGGAAACGTCCACCATGCTAGGAATGGCGGAAGGCAGCAGGGAAAGAGGGAGACCCAACGTGAGATGGAGGGACTCAGTCAAGGAAGCCACAAAGGCTCTCAGTTTGCAAGACCTGAGTGGGGCTGTGAACAAGAGGATGTTTTAGAGCCCGTTGACTCATAATGTTGCCATGAGTTGGAAGCTACTTGAGGGCTCTCTCTCTCTCTCTCTCTCTCTCTCTCTCTCTCTCTCTCTCTCTGTTTTGGGCAGAGGAGTAAATAGTGTTTTAATGTATTTTGTATTTTTTTACCTTTTGAAACTCTGATTCAAAGAGTTCAGTCTACAGCAAACGTCCCAGGCTTTGGATTCTGGTGGTTTGTGCCGTGCAGAGGAGAGATTTGGCCCCAGAGCTGTTGGGGAACCGTCTCCCTTTTCCTTTCCAGAAAGAAGTTGCTGAGAGGGTGTTGGGGTGGATGTTTATTTCTTCATTGGTTCCTTGCTTATTCCCCAGTGGAGACCCAAAGGGGCTCACAGCAAATTCTTGAAGCCCCAGGGCTTGTATTATGGGCTGTTTTTTCTTTGCACCCTCACAACAGAGTTGTGACCCTCTTTTCTGTCTCGTACTGATCACTGGGTGCAGCTTCTGTCTGAAACAGAGATCTTATTTGCATTTCTGAGTCATGTTCTGCTGTGGCCGTGAAAATTGGTGATACCAGCAGAATCGCCTGCTGCCGTATGTCACTTAATGTCCATTGGATTAGCTGCTTTTGCTCTGTGCGTTCGACTGCCTGATGCGCCAGACGTGCGGTGTGCCCAGGCGTGGAGATTTTTCCTCGTTTCTTCCTTTTAGGTTGCAGTTGTGTTTGCACACCGCTCTGGCTGCAGCATCGGCAGTTGCGGCCGGAGTCTAGGTACTGTTCGTTTTTGCCATGTGGGGACAAACCCAAAGGGAAAGTCCCTTCAGGGTTATGGTCATCTTCTCCAGCTGGACGATGGCATCATCGCCTTGAGTAGACTTCCCAGCGACCAAATGGAAGGGAGAGGTGCAGCTGGGTTTTAGTTTGATCTGTCTCCTGTAGGTTGTCAGGTTGGCGTTTGGCCTCTGATCTATTGTGGCTGAGAGGAATTAGTCTTGAAGATGGTCACTGTCTCTTTGGTGAACCTTGAGTGTCTGGAGCGGACATCAGGATTTGGATGAGGGGATGTTCTGCCTACGCGGAGGGTGGAGTCAGGTGGGTGCCTGTGTAGAAATGAAATAGCTTCACGCTGAGAAGGACAAAGGCAAGCAGAGAGCCACTGCTGTGAGCTGGCTGACACTGTGTGTGTGTGTGCGCAGATGCATGATCTCTCCCCCCGCTCAGAAACCTGATTTGCTGCCCTGTAGGGGTGCTTCATTGCCTATACCTGATCTCTACCTGTATATTTGTCAATAAAGCAAGTTTCCTAAAAGTGCTGCATGTCTCCAGTGGGGTCTTCTTCAAAGGGCCCTGACCTAGGAAGTCCCTCCCCCTTGGAGGACTTGTATGTCCCGGAATTGGCCAGCAGGGAAGACCTGAATGTGCCCCCCCCCCCCCGAGAGTGCCCTGCTTGCAAGCCCTCCTTTGTCACGTCCGGTTGGCCACTGTCTGAAACAGGATGTTGGACTTAGATGGCCCCTCCCTGGACTGCGCCAGCAAAGCTCTTCCGGGGTTCTTCTGAGCTGCAGGCTGCCACCGTGGAACAGGGGCCCCTTCTGACCCTCTTCTCCCTACGTGCTCTTGGGGGGAAAGTGCACCAGGGGAGGCTGGAGGTGTGAGGACCAGGAGGAAGTCGGCCTCAGCCGAGAGTTAGGGATGAAGAAAAATCCTTTTTGGACTGTTTTACCCAAGGAAGGCCATGAGTGCAACCACCCCCCACCGCCATCGATGCCACCTGTGATGAGCTTGTTGTGCACCTCCTCTGGCCTAAGCGTTGAGCAGCCAGTGCCCATCCGGTCTTCTCTGATGCAGGCCTGAAATCCTCCAGAGAGGTCTCCTGTTTGCCAAGGCTCACCAGTCGGGTCCCATGGGACCTGGTCCAGAGTGCTCTGGCTGCATCTCGACGGGCGGCTTCGTGGCTGTCCTGGGGCATCCCTTCTCTTGAGGAGGGGCTTCACTGTGGTGCTGCTTGACTGAGAGTCATCCCATGCCGACCAGTTTGGGTAGCAGCTGCTTTGTCTGGGGAACTGATGGGGTGCCGAATTCTGTGGCGAAATGACCTGCTGGGGGTGGGGGTTGCATGGGATGCTCTTCGGGGTGCCTCTCCTTTTGGCCCTGCCAACCTTGCATGGTGGACCCAGCAGAACCCATTTGGCTAGGGAATGTTTTTTCTGTGATTTTACAAACATATGGCATAGTGAAGTAGTTCTATGGAGTTTTCCAGGCTGTGTAAAATAATCTGGTGGATCTTGTTCTCAACGGCTTGCATCTGTGGTGGGCATCTTCAGAGGTGTATGCACAATGAGTGTATTACACTTTCTGAAGATGCCAGCCACAGATGGCATGCTAAACGTTAGGAACAGGGATCCACTTGCGACTCACTTTCGTCACATTGTGCCTGGAAAACCCACCACAACCAGTTGTATCTGGCCGTGAAAGCCTTTGACAAGACATACAGTGAAGTGTTCAAATCTGGGACCAGCCCTAGACCAAGCACATCTGAGGCTGTTGGCACTGCCAGCCTGCCTCGTCCAGTGTGATCTCTTCTTCCTGCTTGTGGCTGTCCAGCAGCCCTAGAACAAATCCTGCGAGAGTGCGGTGTGATTGGAAAACCATTGACGTCTTGTGCTGAAGATCACGATATTAACAAATAGAAAGGGGAGAAAGGAATAATGAAGCGACTCCTCCCCCCAGCTTTTGGTCAGCCTTTGTAATGCAGATGTGTGCAGGAATAAAGGAAGAAATGATCAAATGACCATTAGTCTGGCAACTCGGGGACTGTTTGCTGGCTCGGGGCCCCGTGGCACGTGTGCATGAAGGAAAGGAGGGATTTCCTTGCCTCTGTCTTTCTTTCCCAGGGTGGGGCCGCTGTGTGGTGTCTGTCGTGGTGTCCCTGAAATGGGTGCCAGCATTCTGTTGCTGTTGTTTATGTCTCAATAGCAGCCAACACTTGAATGGAAATATTTATTTAGGAAAAAAATAATCAAGTGTGGTTTAAATGTTATGTTCAAAGTGCAAACAGTACATGGAAATTATTATTACTGGAACACTCGTAAAAATGCCGGGGCACCATCGCATGGGCCGTGTTTGCTTCCTTCAACGGGCCACGCGGGAGGTCCTGGGAGCTGCTGTGCCGGGAGCTCCTCTGTTTCATCAGAATGAAACCCTTTCCTCAGAGGTCACTGGCATTATATCCATGCAGCCGTTGCTGCTGGGAGTGCAGAGGTGACCTTCCCCAAAGATCTGTTTACTTACTATACTTCTAGTCTGCCTTCCTTGCTGAGATTCAAAATGGATTACAAAATTAGAATAAACAGTGGGAAAAAGAAAACAGTATCAGATAGACCACATACAATGCTACAACTAGAGGGCAAAATTTCAAAATCAATGCAGTACAAACAAGATGAAACACACAGCCAGCAGGGCAATAAACCACCGCTCAATACTTTATCCATATGGCCAACAGTGTGAAATCCCTCCGTTCTGTTCTGTAGGTGATAGTGGACGCCTCCTGACCAATCCCATGCTCTACGATCCCCTTAATAGAAACAGCCTCCTGAACATTTGAAAACAGGGCAGTGTGAACAAGGTAACCATATGATGAACAGCGCACCCACTCACCTGCAATCCCGTCCCCCTTTATCGAAGTGTCCTGCTGGCCAGTTCCATTTATTACAACCTGATTGATTGATTGATTGATTGATTGACAGCGTATTCCCAGTCTTTCTGTTCAGTCAGAGCCACAAAGGCCCTGACAGGACAAAGATAATAGAAAGAGCTGAAGTGCACATATAACCCCAACCCCCCCCCCCCCCCCATACAGCAAACTGCAACTCAGAGCAGGAAGGAGGCGCTCCTGAGGGAAGGCCAGGCCGGCCGTGGCAGAACTCAGGTTGCTGGCCTCCAGGTGGGGGGCTCCATTCTCCCAGAATGACCACTTGAGCCCAGACTGTAGAGATCAGCTCATCTAGAGAGAATGGCGGTTTTGGAGGAATTGTATCCCACTGAGGCCCCTTCCCTCCCCAGGCTGCACCCCCAAAGCCCCCCAGTTAGGTAGGGCAGTACAGGAGTAGGTGGCCTGGGTGAGAGGGGCGTGATGCTTTCCTCTTTTCTAGGGTGCTTTCAGCTTCAGGGTGAGGCAGCCGGCAGGTGGGCCTTGGGCAAAGGCTCTCTGGGAGAGTTCAGCTTGCACCCAGCCGGGGGGGGGGGGGGGGGGGGCGCAGCAGTGGCGGTGGGGGTATTCTGATGTTCTTTTTTAGCCATTTAAAAAGACCATTAAAAAATCCCTGCAGTCCAGAGTTGCCAGGCTGCCCTGGGGGGCGGGGTGTGTGGGTGGTGGTGGTGAGGGGTTGGCCTGGCAGCGTTGGCCTCGGGTAAGGGCGGAAGAAGCAAGTGGGTGAGGAGGGGGTGGTGTCAGCAGTGGGCACCTCATCCTCGTGTGCCTCAGCCCTGTGCGGAAGCAGCCCCAATTCCCTTATTGGCTAAACGGGGCAACCTGGGAAGCAGAACAGCGTCCTACGGATGCTCCAAAAACCTTAGTCTGTTTTGCATTCTAGCCCAGAGCTCCGTCTCTGTGGGGAAGCAACCTGGAGCCCCTCGACTTTACACAGACATGCTCTGCCTCCCGTCTGCGGCCAGGCCCAGCGTGCTCGGATGGTGTGCCTCTCCTCCAGCCGGTGGGCAAGAGCCAGAGCCTGGCTGCTGCCCCGGCCACCAAAGAGCCAGCAGGGCCAGAGGGCCGCTGCCACCCTGGCTGTTCCCACCTCTGCCTCTGAGCCCCACCCCGTTGGCTTCGGGGGCCAGGTCCCTGTGGGCTTTTGCTGACACTCTCGGCCCAGGCAGTCCAGGCTTGGGGCAGTGATGTCCTGGGCTACACCGGGGGCCCAGGCCGTGCACGGCTGTCAGCGACTCCACCCTCCTCTTCTCCAGGGTCCTCAACCCAGCAGGTGGGAGTGGCCGTGGCTGCAGGCTGCGCTCCGGGGCCCTGAGGAGGTTTGGGGCCTGCTGAGTGCAAATGCTTGCTGGTCACCAGCACTCCTTTCTGCTCTGGGCTCCCTTGCCCTTTTTCAAAGGATGGGGTTTGAGCGAAAGCAATTACCTTTGGAACGTGCAGCTTTAATTAATCCAAAATTGCAACATAGCATTTTATGATAAGTGGAAAAAGCATTTCAGCAAGTCAGGAAAAAAACCCTTTGTGGTGATTCAGACAAAATCTTGTGGGATTAAATATCAGTGCTGTAAACGAGGCCACATCGGGCTCAAATGGGAAGGAGAGCAACACCTCCACGCTGCCAAGGGAGGACTTGCAATGGAGCAGCAGCAGCCGTCGCTCTGCATGCAGGGGGAGGAGGAGGTGTGTGTGTGTGTGTGGCAACTTTGGCATCAAACTTCCTCTGTACACCTGTGATTTTTTTTTAAGCTTGTAAAAAAGTCACTGTCAACTTGATGTTAATTTGCTTCCTGCATTTCAATCTTCAGTCTTGTACCTATTTAGGAAATTTATATCCTACTCTTCTACAAAAATGGTATTTTATTTGACTATTTTTATAGCTGGGGCTTCATGAACTTCCTTGATAAACCCTTGAGCAGAAAACCTTATCTTAAAGTTCCAGGTCTCTCTAGCTGTGGTTGGCTGTCCAAAATTAGCATGTTTCCTAACTTTGGGAAAAGAGCAAAGATAACTGATTCTAGCAAAACCATTTTTAATGTTAACTTTCTTTTTTAGATGTTAAGAAGGAGAATTTTTAAAGCAAGGACAGTATATTGAAGAAACAGTTATTCCAGTTTTGTTTGGAGGGGAGAGAAATAATTCTTATTTGACATCTGAAATCTTTCATGCAGAGTTGTGATTCTTTTGCTCCTCCGTGGGAAAAGAACGCAACTGAAAACATAACTGCAGGGCAGCGTCATCTTCAAATTTGATCAGCATTTCTCCCTTGCTTGCTTGTTCTCTTGCTCAGCCTGAAAGGTTAAACAGAGCCTACGTATTCTTTTGTTCAGTCTTTAAAAAATCCTTATGTTTTGAATGCTTCAGGCCTGATCTCTGGAAGCACACTCGGTTTTGCTGTCTGACGTGTAGTAAAAGGGAAGGGCATCTGGTAAACTCACTATCCCGGAGCACGGTCAGGGTCCAGCCACCAGTTCAAAGTTCGATCCAAGCTGAGGCCAGGGTCAGACTCTCACTTGTCCCAGCTTGATGCTGCTGGCTCTGCCCCCAAGCAGCTCCACCTCCCGTCCGGGGACAGAGCCAACAGGATAAAGTTGGAGCTGGTCATCCTCGGTTCTCGCTTTGGTCCTGGCCTGAGCAAGATTTGAAGCGAGCTTTAAACTGCAAGCCTGAAGTCTGCAGTTTACAGCTTGATCCTGGTGAGCTGAGGCCCGCATCAGACAGGCCTGCTCCCCTCCCAAGCTCCATGCAGAATTCGGGGGTGGGGTGAGAGCCTTGCTGGCGGGCACCCCTGTGCCAACTCCACAGGGAGCGAACTTCCCAAGGAAAACGGTGGGGTGCAGTTGCGAGGGGGGAGGCCCTGGATTGTGCCCCCCCAGGAAGTGGTCCCTGGGGCTCTAGCCCCCCCAAGCCCTCTTGCTGCTCCCTGAGCATGGTTATCTCAGATTTGCAAAATGGTGATAAATTGTACCTGTGCTTGCTGGCAGACACAAAATAGTGAGAGGCGTGGCAGCTGGATGGAGCCTCTAAGCAGCAGCCCAGGTTCAGGTCACTCAGTGTGTGGACGCGTCTCTCTGAGTCGTTGGTGGCAGCAGCTTGTGCCTAGTTCATTTCTAGTGCCCCCGGGGAGAGAGGGGAGGGGGCGGAGTCTCCAAGTGGTGGCTTGGGACAGCCACAGGGTTTCTCTGACCATCAGGAGGAGCAGGAGGGGCTTATGAGGCTGGCCCTTCACCTGTTTTATTGGTTCAGTTAATAATTAATTGATTAGATCTGCATATAAAAATCATTTTGACGTGATTCCTTTTTTTGGTATTGGTTTGGGCTACGACATATTTCACGAGGTTCTCCATTTGAAGACATGTTTGTCTCTCTTCTTATATTGAAAAATTCCCTTCTTTTAAAAAAACCTCCCAAATTCTAGATTAATCGGGTGTACTTTTTTTTAATGAATTGCCCGCTGAATCAACTGAACCGTGCAGCCCCAGATGTAAGACACGTGGGCGTATCAGGGGCAGGAAACTGTCCATGTTTTCACTCCCTCTTTGAAAAGCAATCTCTTAATGAGGTATCATTGGAAAAATACCTTTGGCCTTAGAAATATTTTTGGCTAAAGGTAGGAAGATACCAAAAATGAAAGAACAAGCTGAACTTTTATTACAAGAGTTAATATCTGACAGCAGAGTTTCAAGTTTTGTATCAGAAGAAGCAGAAGGTATGCTGGTGGAAAAAAAACTCAGAGAACGAAAGGAAAAGGAATCAGAAGAAGTGAATATTGCTACTTAAAGTTCAGAAGAAAAAAGACCTAAGTCTACAGCAGCAAAGGTGAAATATCGAAATAAATGAGAAAGGGGGAAAAGAAGAAATAAACATGAAAGAACTAAAAATAACATCAGTTAATCTGAATGGACTAACCTTTGAAACGCTTGGAAATGTTCAATCAATTAGAGGAGCAAAGAATAGATGCCTAGGTATTCAACAGACTCATATTTAAAAAAGAGCATGAAAGAATAGTAATTAGTAAAAATTTGAGTAAAGTTTTTGCAGGGTCCACACAGACAAAAAAGAAGGGTGTCACAATATATATCAACAATCCAAATTTAGAAATTTCGTGTTGATGTGTTTATTTAGAAATTTCATGTTGACGCGGCTTCGTGTTGATGTGTTTGGGGCTGTGTAGGGATGGGTGGAGGAAGGGGAAAGTGAGGATGGGGTATGAGTCTGAAATTGTATGAGTATGATGTATTGTATGAAATTGTATGAGTATGATGTATGAGTCTGAAACTGTGTGCATCGAGGAATGCTGCTGTAAATTTCGTTGTGCGTGCACAATGACAATAAAATGCTTATGCTTATGCTAGAAATAGTGGAAGAAAATATTTAAATGGAAGATATCTGATTTTGAAGATTAGATTGCTAATCTCCAAAATTGTAGGGTATGTGATAGGCTGTATTTTGTTGGGTGTTAAATTGCTTTTTTTGTTTTGTTGTTGTATATATGTGTTTTAATGTAAAAAATAAAATAAAAATCATATTATTAAGATTAGATTGTTTGAAGGACAAATATGGACACCATATATGCACCAAATAATGCTAAAACGGAATGGCCCCAATGAGTGGCCACTGTAATGATGAAATCCACCCCCAAAGAGCATCACTTTCAATGGTGTTTAAACTAGGGAGCCCAGATTCTCCTTTTAAATCTACCTTAAAGGGAGAATCTGGGGTCCCCAGTTAAAACAAAATTTAAAGTGATGCTGTTTTGGGGTGGATTATCCCCCACACTTAAACAGTATCATTTTCAATGTTTAAACTGGGGACCTCAGATTCTCCCTTTAAATCCATGCCGAAGGGGGTGGATTTAAAAGGAGAATCTGGGCAAATTTGGGGGGTGCCTGCTGTCAGAGGTGCAATTGTTAAGCTAGCAATGCACAAATTTCAGGGTATCTTTAGGAGACCATCCTGCTTATACCACCCAGGTTTGGTGTAGTTTGGTCCACGGGGGCCAAAGTTATGGACCCTTAAATGTGTAGTCCTCATCTCCTATTAGCTCCTATTGGAAACAATGAGGAATGAGGGCACCCCCTTTGGGAGCCCATAGCTTTGGACCCCCTTGACCAAACTTCACAAAACCTGGGTGGTATCAGTAGGAGACTCTCCTGATGGTACCACCCAAGTTTGGAGAAGTTTGGTTCATGGGAGCCAAAGTTATGGACCCTCAAAGGTGTAGCCCTCATCTCCTATTAGCTCCCATTGGAAACAATGGGGGATGAGGCCTCCCCCTTTGGGAGTCCATAGCTTTGAACCCCCTGAACCAAACTTCACCAAACCTGGGTGATATCATCAGGAGAGTCTCCCAACAAATCCTTGAAATGTAGGTGCTGCTAGCCTAAGACCAGCGCCCCCTGCAGGCCATAAATCGAAAAAAACACTTAAACATTAAAAAAAACCACAAGGGGGGGGGGCAGCGGCGCTTCGGACATGTAATGGTGGGGGTTTGAACCCGAGAACCCCCCCTTACCTACGTCCTTGAGGTCAGGGCTTTTAAACCACATTCCACATACTTGTCAGCCAAGGTGAAATGCTGTTAAGAGGAAATGCTACCTGGGGAATAGTTGGGGAATGGTTGACTCCACACTCTTATGTTTCACCCTGGCAGAGGACTACAGGCTCCCAGGCTGCCATGTGGGCCTGAGTAGAGGCTGCTGGTGTCATGCGGATGGTCGCTGACATCTGAAGCAGTGTTTGCTTGCTGGATGCATGATACGTCTGTGTGTGAGTGTGTGAGTGTGTGTGTACAAGCTCCAATCCCCCCTGCCCCCCAAGTTCATAAAGATCTGCTGCTTGACCTTCTCTGGCACTGAGAGGTCACTGGTTTTTCTAAAACAAATTAGTTTGGAAAAACATTTGCAACAGTACTGTTCTTAGGTGGACATGTATTACGTGTGCAGAAATTAAAAGTTATTAAAATAAACATATTAACAATTTTAAAGAAGTAAAAATGAATAGACAGCTTTTATCTACTTTAAGGCTTGAATATAGGTAAGTTTGTGTGGTGTTTGTAGTTATAAGATAATTAGTTAGAAGAAGAAGAAGAAGAATATATGGATTTATATCCCCCCTTTCTCTCCTGTAAGGAGACTGACAGTCTCCTTTCCCTTCCTCCCTCACAACAAACACCCTATTATGCCTAATAAAGGTTTTATATACATAACAAACACCCTGTGAGGTAGGTGGGGGGCTGAGAGAACTCAGAAGAACTGTGAGTAGCCCAAGGTCACCCAGCTAGCATGTGTTAGAGTGCGCAGGCTAACCTGAATTCCCCAGATAAGCCTCTACAGTTCAAGCGGCAGAGCGGGGAATCAAACCCGGTTCCTCCAGATTAGAGTACACCTGCTCTTAACCACTACGCCACTACTTCAACAATTAGCCAAGAATGTGACTCCTATCAGGTGGGATAGCCGGCTATTGTTGGAAGATGATTTTGAAACCCCTTAAATATGGGGAAATGAATTCCTCTTAAGCTTCTTGTACCTGTAATGTGCTTATCTTTGCTAAGTCATTTTAATGGACACCAGTCATCTCTTTCCTATAATCTACAGGAAATCAGTGGAGGGTATTGTCCTATTGACTGTCAAATATAAAGCCCTTCGTGGCTTTGGTCCCTCCGGTCTGCAGGACGCCCCTCTTCCTATGCTCAGCCACGGAAGCTTCGCTTACCTGAGCGGGGCCTATTGCAGGCGCTACCCTGCAAAGAGACAGACTCCGCAGCTGGCTGTCTGCGTGCACTCTCTGTTGTCGCCTGCACTTTACAGAACGGCCTGCCTGAGCAGGTTAGGAAGGTTCCCACTCGGCTGGCTTTCTTCAAAGGATGAACAACTGAACTATTCAGAAGGGCTGTAGAGCAACTCAGCGGGTCAGAAAGACGCTTTGATAGAGGGATCAGGACCGCCGGCTCCTGCTGGGTGACGTCTGCTATATCGTCTAATATGCCACGTTGAAATGAGAGAGCTTTGTTTCATCTCTTTATTAGATGTCTGCTTGTCTTCAGCTTCTGCAGTCCAAACCCTCTCGCACTGCTCATCGGTTGTCCCACCTTGCTTGTTGGTCCTATTGGCTTACCCAGTGTAATTCACAATGCATCTCCATGAGAAAGGGAGACTATAAACATCGTAAATAGATAATTAAAATGACGTGAGATGGGAAAGTGAATCCGATGCGGAGGGCTTCTGCCGTGCCCTGGCCAGAGCACTCCGGAAAAGCCCTGGGCGTGGCAGTTGGAGTCGTGGAAGCAGCGGGGGCGCGGGGGGGGGATGTTCTTGAGCGGGGAGCACCACTGCCTCTCTGCTCTGGGTGCACACCATGTTCTGAGCATGTCTCTAGGTTGTTGTGACTGGGAGGGACTTCTGGAGGCGTGGAAGTGCCGGGGAGCCTTGTATTAGTGCTATCAGTTCTGCTAAATTTATAGGTTTGATTTTGATGGGCTTCTAGTGATGTTACGGTTCACTGTCACATAAATAGCCCCCTCCTCTAAACCTCCCAGAAATCCCTGTGTGCGTGGGCGTGAGTGTGTGGAGATTCCAAGTGGATGCTCTTCCAGCTTCAATATAGCTGCTCCTTTTCCAGCAACTCTCTTGAGCAGCTGTCTGCTGTGAGGTGCGGGGGCACGCGACTCAGCCGGCAAACATGCTGGGAAGCATAATTGAAAATGAAAAAATTGGCTGAATGGAACGCTGGAAGAGCCGGTGGAGTGCCCGCCTCCCTGTTATTAGTAATACGAAGCCCACACTTAGGGCCGCCAGACATCTCCTGAGACTCGCGGATGGTGCGTCAGGGATATTAATGGGCTCCAGTCTGTGCTGATGCCTGTGGAGAGCCCTGGTCAGCCCCGCTCTGTGGTCGCGTCTGCCAGCCCTTTGCAGGTCGGATAGCCGGCTCAGGATGCTGGCATGACCCCAACCTTGGGTGCTGCCCCTTGGCCATAAAAGTTGGGCTGGCACCATGTTTTGCCAGTGAAATCAGGATACGGGTGACAATGAATAAGGAATTGGTTTGACCTCAGTGTTTGCTGTGCTTCTGTCGGTGGTAGATTTGGTGGCATTTGGATGGTATCAGTTCCTGATGCCCTTGAGGAATCCCAAGGATTTGGTATTATGGCTTGATCCATGAATCTGAGGGTAGAGTCTTTCTCCAGCTGCATATCTTGGCTTTTCTTGGGCAGGGGCAGAGAATATATGCTTGGCTTGCAGTCTGTCATGATGTTGGGCGGGGAATCGCTTTTGCAGGTGCAGTGTTATCACTTCTAGCTGTGGCCTTGGAGTTCTGCGGCTGGGAAGAGACTCCAGGCTGGACAATGAGAACTGCCTGCTTCTCTTGTGGGGCTGGGGACCTGGCGCTCATATTATCAAGAGTTTGGCGCGGTTTTCGCCAGAACTCTCTTTCTATGTTCCTGACATGTCTTCAATGAAAGCCTAGAACCAATCAAGTGATTTATTGTCTGAACGGGGAATATGACACAGTTCTTGGACTGCATATGTGGGAGGGTGGGAGGAGAAGTGGGGGCCCGAGTTCCTGGGCGTGAAGTTTCCCTGCAGCTTTGTGCTGGGACAGATGATTCTGGTTGCCTTCCTCCCTAGATGAATCTTGTGAGGGAATGGGCTCGCCAGTCCCCTCCCCCTTGGGTCGCAGGAGCTCAGAAGAGCCGCGCCACCATCCTGGGACTTTGCCTGTTTACCTCCTCACCCTCTTCCCTTGCTCCTGGTGAGCCCCAGTTTCCCTCTGCCACCAACAAATTGGAAGGATCTGTACGTCCAGCACTCTGTTTCGATCTTGCTCTTTCTAGGCACCTTCTTGTGGTTGTGTCTCCGGCTCCACTCATCCCAGCGCGCATGGGGGTAATGTTGATGTCATGCACTAGCACACTTTTGCACTTCAGGGGTGTTGCTGCTCTCCTTCGCCACTCTTTGAAAGGCAAGACCCCAGAGGCAGGCTTTCAGCATTCAAAATATAAGGAAGTTTAATAAACAAACCAGAGGAGTGCACGTGGTCTGTGCGATCATCAGGCTGAGTGTGGATAAAAAGGAGTAGTGCAAAGCACTCGTGATCACGACTGTCTGATGGGTTTCAGCTTCAAGAGAGAGACAAGCCCGGGTCACTCTGTGGGGGCCGTGAGACTTGAAAGCCCTTTTGCCGTCCTGTTCAGCTGTTACTTTGCACTCACATCCAGTCTTTGCATGCTGCAACTTCTATTTCCTACATACCATCGTTTGCGTAGCCCCCTCTACCAACCACTAGTATACCTGACCTGCCGTTTTACACAGGCTAGCGTCCACCTCATCTCTCCCTCCCGCCCCTCATCCTGTCTGGCCCCGAGGCTGCAGTCCCGCGAATGCTGCCTCACTGGTTCCAGTTGAAGCTACTGCTAGCTGTGACGTCACCTGGTGCGGAGCCTGGCTTGCAGCTTCAGGCTCTCAGTGGCCCTGGTTCTTTGTTAAGGAACACACATCTTCAGTCAAAGCACTGCCAATAAAGACCCCCCCCCCCCCAACAACCCTTCCCCGGCTCTTGGACATACTTGGACATAGAGCCCTACGGGGATGGGGCGGTATAATAAATCGAAATAAATAAATAAATAAATAAATATTTGGTCTCCCCCAAGATGTTCCTTTCTAAATTCTGCCTCACAGACCACTGCAGAATCTAATGCTGGGAGGGTCAAAGGCAGTCCTCCTCTTACGTACGCCCTCCCCCAGCATACAAAATACAAACCACGTTATTCACTTATTCGTTTGTACCCCGCCCTTTCCCAACACCTCAGTCTCAAGGCTGCTTCCAACAATAACAGCACACAATTTAAATACATAAATACACCAGAATCTCAGTAGAAGTTAAAATTAGAAACGGAACACCATCAAACGCAACAAGGGGCCTAATCATATGGAAGGGGCAAAATAACCAAACGAGGATATTACAGAATAAACAAGGGGAAGGGGAGGGGAAGGGGAGGCTGGGAAGATGAAAATCATCACTGCTCTCACCCATGGGCCTGGCAGAACTGCTCCGCCCTGCAGGCCCTGTGCAATTGCATTAGGTCCTGCAGGGCTCAGGGCTTGTTGGACTGAAAATCCCACCAGGCTGGGGCCAGAGCCAAGAAGGTTCTGGCTCTGGTCAAAGACAGCCAGTCAGCTTTGGGGCCAGGGACCACCAGTAAGTCGTCTGATGATGAGTGAATCACTCTTTGGGGGACAAATCAGAGGTGCTCAAACCCCCATGATGTAGTAAGAAGAAGAGTTTGGATTTATCCCCCCCCCCCTTCTCTCCTGTAAGGAAACTCAAAGGGGCTTACCAACTCCTTTCTCTTCTTCTCCCGACAACAGACACCTTGTGAGGTAGCAGGGGTTGAGAGAGTTTAGAAGAATTGTGACTAGCCCAAGGTCACCCAGCAGGAATGTTGGGCTGGGGAAACAAATCTGGTTCACCAGATAAAACTCTGTCACTCATGTGGAGGATGGGAGAATCAAACCCAATTCCCCAGATCACCTGCGGTTAACCACTAAACCACGCTGGCTCTCTGAATAAAAACCCACTTCCCAAATGCATTGAACCCAGATTAAGCAACGAGTGGAGACCGACTTTACCTGGGCCAGGCTGGAGCCAGTCTTTCGGCATCTCCATAAACTGAGCATCCAGAAAGCCAGTGTCTGCGGGCAGCTACCCCTCCTGAATACTGACTTGGGCTGCTGGACCCCTCTCCAGGGTGAATTGGAGGCTGCTACTCAGCTAGGCCTCAGGTTAAGAGCCTGCAAGATTCTGGCTGGCTGACCTGTGATATGGCTTTAGGACAATGTGGCAGAAGTGTCCCGTGTCATGCCCCTGGAGTGTTCAATAACAAGACTCTGTGTTCCATTGGTTTCTTTATTATGGAGCAGAATCAGGAATAAGCATTCACACTTCTATTGCCAGAACCAAACATTGCCATTATTGCAGCCACCATTATACCCCACATCACCCCACACCTGCCCACCAGTTTCCAAGGGGTGGTGGTGGCACCCCTCCAGTCCCACGGTTGGTTGGAACCATTTCCTCCCCCCTCCAGGATCAAAACAGCCTATATGCCACACTACTGATAGATCTGCCACAGCAGGTGTCTGATGGGCTGATCAGGCCTGAGAAGCAGAAGCACAGCAGGGAGGGCGGGAGTTTGAGAAGAGGCTGCTTCCCACATCCCGGGCAGGAGAAAAGAGGCCCGGCAGGGTCAGACAGACACCTTCATCTAGTCATTGACATTTCCACCAATGTTGTCAGCTTAAACTCAATTTAACAGTGAAGAGTTCTGATTATTCTGTGGACTGTTGGTTGAGGAAGGGGAGAGGCTGGCACTTCAGTGCCCGGTCTCCCTTTTACTGGTTGTTGCAACTGGAAGGAAACTCTCTGCTCTGTCCCACGCCAACATTATCAGGGCCTCTCTGTGGTTAGTGTTTCACAGCCACTGTAGAGTGACCGGCTGGACGGCAGGGCTGTGATATTGAGATGCAGATACTGTGCCCCTGCTGCTGTGCCTTAGCCTCCCTTCAAAAGTCTGTGGGCCACGTGTGTGCTCTGGGCAGCAGAAACGCCTGGCCCCCAGCCCTGGGCATGCCAGCGAGGGGGCACCAGGAATGGCCCTTCGGCCTTGGCCTCTGCTTTGGGTAATTAACTGTTCAGTTTCCTGTGAGTCCTTCTACGTCCCTCCTCTCCCCTCTCAGACTTTGTTTGGTGTTAGGGTTTGGAGGTTACGGTGTCTTCCTCGCACACGTTCTCCCTCAACCGGAAGACCTGGCGCTCACTAGTTGCAGCGTGGAAATAAATGTTTCAGTTGTGCTATAAATAATGGAGCTGGTAAAGATGTTGGGTAAGTGGTGCTCTGGGTTTTGCCAGAAGGTACGTTTTCTCTCTCCCACCCCTTCCCCGCCCCCATTTCACTATTCAGGCTGGTGGGGGCCCAGGACTCCTCGGCCAGTGAAGCGGGCAGGGAAGGGAGGCTGCTGAATCTCAGCAAATGGTCCCCGGGGATGCTCAGGACAGCGGCCTGGACCTGCTGCAGGAAGTGGCCTCTTGTCCTGGACAACGGCCGCCCAGAACAAAGTCCATCCTCTCTTCATGCTGGAGGACACATCTGTGACGTCATGGCGGTGGGGGAGGGGGCTGCAAAGAGAAGAGTGTGGTGCTGGTGGCCCCAAGCCACTCTGGCTCCAGCCCACGGAGGCCACGAGTTCGAGTGCTGCTATTTGGGCGTTTGGTCTGGCCTTGTAGCTGCTGCTGCACAGCGAAGTTTTCAGAATGGTGTTGTGGGGGAGGGGGCCGGAGGGACGGAAGCGCCATCCTTCTGCAGCGGAGTCCCCTCTCACTGGACGCTCGGTCTGGAGCAAAGCAGCTGGTCAGTTCATGGAGGGAGGGAGGGAGGCAGGCTGCTGGGTGCCGTGGGGTCTGCCATCCCCTGCAAGAGGCGTGGCTGGGGTCCGTGGACATGGGCAGCCTTCTGTTCAAGCTCGGCACTTGTTTGTACCTGTTCTCCTCCGTGTCCCGATGGCACCCAGATGCTGCCCGAAGTACTGCCAGCTAGTGGTGGGAATAGCACTGGGCGCTCTGGGGGCTGGGCTGTGAGGGCTGAGAACCGTGGGGTCAGGGGCGTGTAGGTCAGGAGCGAAGAGGGTGCCAGGATTGAAGACAGGTGGCTCCGGTGTGGTGGCGTGGAGGCTGCTGCTAAGTGGGGCCCAGAGTAGAAGGCAGGAGGATGGCTCAGCTGCAGCCCAGGCCAACTTCTGCTGCAGACAGACACCGTGCCTGCAGGTGGTTGCCGCTGCAGCCTGCCCCGTAGAAGTCGCCATTTAGTGATGCCAATGGGTGGGCAGGAAATGCTGCTTGCTGGTGGTAACCTCCCTGCAGCAAGCTCTGCAGATAGGTGCCCTGGCCTCCGCCCTGAGATCTGCTGTGCCTCTGAGCAAGGTCAAGAGTGCTCAGACTCCGAGCCCCTCCATCCATCTGGGCACTCCTCACTATGGGCAGCCTCCTGCCTTCTGTGCTGGCCGGCTTGCCTCCCCCCCACCACGAGTCCATCCCTGCTCACCTCAGCTCCCTTTAACAGCGGCCCCTGTCCTTGCGGCCCCAACTCTGCCCAGCCTCCCCCCTCCCGCCCCTTCCTTAATAAGAATCTTGACACCATCCCTGCAGGTTGGCCGGAGTAGAAGTGCCTTCATCCTCCTGGCCTGGCCCTGGACATCTGGCGCTGGGAACCGTGGCCGTACGGAGCAACAACAGCTCCACTTCCAGCTGACCTCCCCCCCCGCCCCCCTCCTCGTGGGTTTATCCTGCGAAAGCCGAGGCGGTGTGTGAGGGGAGGGGCCTTTGAGGGTTTGGTGCAGGCCAAGGGGGACTTCCCAACATGCCTTTGATTGTGCTGAGCAGAACCACCCCCCTCCCCGGCCGGCAGAAGAGCCACTGTGGCCACATCAGCGTCTGCCGCTTCTTCCAGAAACTCTTTTTTTTGAGGCGTGAACATTCAGAGCATGACCAGGAGTGCGATGGAGGCTGTTAATGTGCAAGGCAGAAGGCATGAATATTTAACCTCCGCCTCTGGGCTGTGGCTGTGATTGTGCTTGGCAAAGCACCGGCCCCTGCCCCCCCCCCATAACTCCTATCCCCTTGTGGAAGCTGCTCTTCATGGCAGAGGGGGCGCCTGGTCTTCCGTTCCCCTCTCCTCTGGGCCCAGGGCTGCCTGCGTGGCCTGGGAGGAGTCCCCCGGGAAAGCTGGGCTTCACTCACCCCTTGGCCAGCCCCAGATAATAGCCACAGGAGATGGCTTGCACTGATATGGCCCAGGGGGGAGAGCAGCCCTTGTCCGAGGATTCTGGGGCACATCCTGCAACACCATCTCATGCTCCGGACTCAACTTGGCCCTTAGCATGAAAAGTGCGGCTTCACAACACGCACAACATACCACAGTGGAATCCCTGTGATACGTTCATCCATGGTGGCCTCAATGGGGAAGCTCTTGGTCAGCCATTTTCTGGGACCCAGTTTGAGGCCACCACTGAGACATCCTAGCATCATGTCTGCAAGAGAGACATCCCTTTTCTGACATGGATGGGAGGGGTGCCCTCAGAGAGTTCAGTGAAAGGAGGGTGGGTGGACAATGACCATCGGTTGGAGGGCAGGAGCCCCTCTGATGCCTTCTCCTTGGACCCTGCGTGAGCAAGGCTGTGTGGCTGCGAGTTCTTACGACGGCCGCCCTGAGGATGCCTTTTCTGGGCCCTGCCCCTGTTTCCAGGGCAAATGGAGCTCCGACAGAGGCTGGGGCACGAGGAAGCCCCAGGCAGGGAGCTGACGGAAGGGGGGCCTCCGAGAGGAGCATGGCAGGGTTTTCTTTTTCTTTTTTAAACAGAAGGGCCTCGATCCCCGGCCACAGCGTATCCAGCGTTGCACAGAGGGAAACTGCCTGAGTGCCTCTTTGCTGTGGGTTGGGGCTTGGTCTTCTTTCCCCCCGCCCTGGGGGAGTCCTGGTGCGCCCAGAAGGCCCCTCCCTCCATCAGCTGATCTCCTCTGCGGCCCCTGGGAGTGGAGGGGGTGGCTGGTTTCCCTGGCAGCTTCAAAAGGCTCCTTGGGAACGTGCCCAGCGCTGTTTGCTGGCCTGGCAGGCTGGCATCTGTCACCTGCACGTAGCCCAGGCTGAGGTGAATGCGGAGCAGCTGCCTGCATTCCGGCTGAATGGCTTGCTCGGCCTGCATTGCTGCCTCCCCTCTGCTGGGCTGCTTTGGTGCTTAAGCAGGTTCAGATGGGCCGAGGTTGTTCCTGCCCTGGGTCACTCATGCACGCACGCGACGACGACGCGACGCACGCACGCACGCACGCACGCACGCAGCTGCCTCATATCGGGCGCGGCCCTCGGCCGTCCCAGGCTCCCGCTTTCCTGGGTCCCACTCAGAGACTTCCCCATCAATCCTTTTGAACAGGAGATGATGATGGGGGTTGAACTGGGCACCTTCTGCTTGGGAGCAGATGCTGGGTGGCAGAGCGGGGCTCCCCCTCCGCTCCCCTGCATCCGTGTGAGTGCTGTGTGCAGGGAGTGCTCCTTTGTGTGGCAGAGATGTTGGCTGCTCACATCTTGAGTCCCAGACAGCTAGCTGAGGGGGGTGGGTGGGTGGGTGGGAATCTTGGTTGCTGAGGCTGTCTTTGGTCCTTTGGATGTTGGTCAATCTGGCCTTGGAGGGGGCTGGGTCAACATTCTTCTCTGGGGAGGGCAGGGAAGGTTGTCTGTCAAACTGACTGCCAATGATCCCTCTTCACCCTGTCCCGTTGTCGCTGCTGTAGGGTAGGTGACTTCCGCCTCTGTTGGGCAGGAGGGAAGATTCTCCTGGGGTGCTGGTCGTTGTATAAGCATCCTCTGCTCCATTACACTGATCAGGGAGATATTTTTTACATGATATTGAACACCCCAGCCCTTTCTGGAAGACTCACAGACGCACGGGTGTTCACTTAACAGGCGTGACAGTGGATTTCATGGCTGCCACTGCAACCACAGGTGTGTGAGGCATCGCAGGTGGCTAGTCACATGTTGCTTCTGGTTTCTGTGCTGGAAATATTGGAGTAGCTCACCACCAGTTCTGACTGGCTTGGTGTCAGGATGCCTAGTAGTTGGATGGCTTTTGGGGCTGCTTCTTGCCTTCAGTGGGTGGGGGATGGGATGTCTTTCTCCGCGCTCTCCGGCCAGGTGCTGGCCAGGCCCAGGCCCAGTGGTTTCACTTTGTGCTGCCTCACTGTCTGCATATTTTCTCAGTGCTGTTCTCATGTGGGGGGGGGAGGGGGAGGGGGAGGGGGATACATATTGCTGTCTACTGCGCAGGAAATGCCACTCTTGGCTTCTCCAAGCTGTTCTCCAGATCGTGAACAAACCTCTGTTCTTTGCATGGAGTTTGTTTCAGTTTTTGGGGATCTGACATTAAGCCAAGACTCCCTCGTCTCGTGCTGAACTTCATGCTCCCATCAGTGGCTGAGGTTGCGCATGTTTCATCTCTTGGAGTTGCATTTCTTCAAGGACTTCACGGGTCTCCCTTTGATCCCTCCATGGAGCAGTCAGTGAAAGAGTTGACTGAGGGAGAGCCCGCCTTGGACTTTTGAAATCGGGCCAGGCAGATCGCTCAGGACAATAGGACCTTACAGACCTTTCTGGAGTGGGCCCCCACCACACTGCAGGGGCTACCGGCGGAGTGTCTGCTTCTACTCTGATTGCCGAGGAAGAGCCAGCCATAGGTGTTGGGGAATTCCTCACAGCTCCGTTGCAGGAAGGCTGCGGAGTGACTGTACACCGCAAACGGCCTACCGGTGGATTTGAGCCGTCATGGTTGGATCCCGGCAGGAGCACAGGTGGCTCGGGGTGGGCTTCTGCCCCACTCGTTGGGAGTGGCACAACTGGACCCCGGCCGTCAGAAGGGGCTGCCACATACGAGTCTGAGAGGTGGAGACTTTTCCGTTCCTGAGAAGTAGCACGGGACACGGAGTGGATGGAACATCGCCGTGCCATGCAATGGATGGAATGGGACATGGAGAACGTGGGAAAGAGCTCTCTCCCCCCCCCCCCCCAGAACTGGATTGGACGGGACGGGATGGGCGGCATGGGGTCGGGGTTCTCTGAAGACATGTTGCCACGAGGCCAGGCTGCCTTTCTGGAAATGGGGCTACGCTGGAAGAGGAGCTCCGGTCAGGGAGGGTGGCAGTCCTGCTGCTGCTGCTGCTGCCTGTTCCAGTCATCTCCTCGCACTCAGTTCTTTCGGGGTGGCCTTGAACCCCCTCCCCATGCTCTTGCTTGGGCCCCTCCCCCTCGCGTGGCTGGGCTGCTGCCACGTAGGTGTGCCTCAGAGTGAGCTGCGTTGCCAGCTTGGCCTCAGTGAGGTTGTTTGTGGCTGTCGGATTGGATCTCGTTGAGGCAGCAGGCGGACGACGAGAACTGGGCTGAGGGGTTTGTCAGCCAGAGACGGCAGCGGAGGAGGCCTCAGTCTGTTGGCCATCACTTCGTGTAGCCGATCACTTCACTTAACCAGATCCGAGCTTACAGACAGGCCGCCTTCGGGCAGCCCTCCGCTCTCCTTGGGAAGAGAGCGTCTCTGTGGCAAATAGCTGTTCACGCTCCCTTAATTGAAACTGTCAGATGGGCTTTACCTATTTCTTTTTCACCCTCAGAGATGCCAACATATTAATCCCAGCATGAACAGCTGTGTAGGATCGATGCAGTGAAATTACTGCTGCAACGTTCTGTGTCACAATCACCAAATGTGGCCAAAGGACGTGCTGCTATGGCTGCGTGGCCTCGCCGGACGCATCTTTTTTTTTGGTAAGCTCTTTTTATTGACGAACAAATATATACACAAGACATCAATGACCACAAAAATACATAAATGACCACATAACAAACAAGGACAACTACATAAAAAGAAACAACCACAACATCAACATATAACAATCAATCAATCAATAAGCCTTTATTGGCATGCAGAACATACAATATAATATAAATACAGTTAAAATTACTAGATAAAACTTCACACTGGATCATAAGTTCAGCTTGCAAACCTCAGCCAGAAACTTTGCCACTGCGAGACAACAGTCAAGGTCATTGCAGTTTAAGAGCATATTTACTTTATCAAGCTCTGTCAGGGTTTTCGTAGGGTCAATGATTTGTACTAATAAGCTGGATCTTGGTTTCTGGTAAAGTTACCCCCCCCCCGCCCTCCCCCCCCCTTCCCCGCACCCCCCCCCCCCCCCCCCCCCCTCCCCCCTCACCCCCCCCCCCACTCCCCCCTCCTCCCCCGCCCCCCCTCTCTCCCCCCCCCCCCCCACCCCCCCCCCCCCCCTCCCCCCCCCCCCCCCCCCCCCCCCCCCCCCCACCCCCCCCCCCCCCCACCCCCCCCCCCCCCCACCCCCCCCCCCCCCCACCCCCCCCCCCCCCCACCCCCCCCCCCCCCCACCCCCCCCCCCCCCCACCCCCCCCCCCCCCCACCCCCCCCCCCCCCCACCCCCCCCCCCCCCCACCCCCCCCCCCCCCCACCCCCCCCCCCCCCCACCCCCCCCCCCCCCCACCCCCCCCCCCCCCCACCCCCCCCCCCCCCCACCCCCCCCCCCCCCCACCCCCCCCCCCCCCCACCCCCCCCCCCCCCCACCCCCCCCCCCCCCCACCCCCCCCCCCCCCCACCCCCCCCCCCCCCCACCCCCCCCCCCCCCCACCCCCCCCCCCCCCCACCCCCCCCCCCCCCCACCCCCCCCCCCCCCCACCCCCCCCCCCCCCCACCCCCCCCCCCCCCCACCCCCCCCCCCCCCCACCCCCCCCCCCCCCCACCCCCCCCCCCCCCCACCCCCCCCCCCCCCCACCCCCCCCCCCCCCCACCCCCCCCCCCCCCCACCCCCCCCCCCCCCCACCCCCCCCCCCCCCCACCCCCCCCCCCCCCCACCCCCCCCCCCCCCCACCCCCCCCCCCCCCCACCCCCCCCCCCCCCCACCCCCCCCCCCCCCCACCCCCCCCCCCCCCCACCCCCCCCCCCCCCCACCCCCCCCCCCCCCCACCCCCCCCCCCCCCCACCCCCCCCCCCCCCCACCCCCCCCCCCCCCCACCCCCCCCCCCCCCCACCCCCCCCCCCCCCCACCCCCCCCCCCCCCCACCCCCCCCCCCCCCCACCCCCCCCCCCCCCCACCCCCCCCCCCCCCCACCCCCCCCCCCCCCCACCCCCCCCCCCCCCCACCCCCCCCCCCCCCCACCCCCCCCCCCCCCCACCCCCCCCCCCCCCCACCCCCCCCCCCCCCCACCCCCCCCCCCCCCCACCCCCCCCCCCCCCCACCCCCCCCCCCCCCCACCCCCCCCCCCCCCCACCCCCCCCCCCCCCCACCCCCCCCCCCCCCCACCCCCCCCCCCCCCCACCCCCCCCCCCCCCCACCCCCCCCCCCCCCCACCCCCCCCCCCCCCCACCCCCCCCCCCCCCCACCCCCCCCCCCCCCCACCCCCCCCCCCCCCCACCCCCCCCCCCCCCCACCCCCCCCCCCCCCCACCCCCCCCCCCCCCCACCCCCCCCCCCCCCCACCCCCCCCCCCCCCCACCCCCCCCCCCCCCCACCCCCCCCCCCCCCCACCCCCCCCCCCCCCCACCCCCCCCCCCCCCCACCCCCCCCCCCCCCCACCCCCCCCCCCCCCCACCCCCCCCCCCCCCCACCCCCCCCCCCCCCCACCCCCCCCCCCCCCCACCCCCCCCCCCCCCCACCCCCCCCCCCCCCCACCCCCCCCCCCCCCCACCCCCCCCCCCCCCCACCCCCCCCCCCCCCCACCCCCCCCCCCCCCCACCCCCCCCCCCCCCCACCCCCCCCCCCCCCCACCCCCCCCCCCCCCCACCCCCCCCCCCCCCCACCCCCCCCCCCCCCCACCCCCCCCCCCCCCCACCCCCCCCCCCCCCCACCCCCCCCCCCCCCCACCCCCCCCCCCCCCCACCCCCCCCCCCCCCCACCCCCCCCCCCCCCCACCCCCCCCCCCCCCCACCCCCCCCCCCCCCCACCCCCCCCCCCCCCCACCCCCCCCCCCCCCCACCCCCCCCCCCCCCCACCCCCCCCCCCCCCCACCCCCCCCCCCCCCCACCCCCCCCCCCCCCCACCCCCCCCCCCCCCCACCCCCCCCCCCCCCCACCCCCCCCCCCCCCCACCCCCCCCCCCCCCCACCCCCCCCCCCCCCCACCCCCCCCCCCCCCCACCCCCCCCCCCCCCCACCCCCCCCCCCCCCCACCCCCCCCCCCCCCCACCCCCCCCCCCCCCCACCCCCCCCCCCCCCCACCCCCCCCCCCCCCCACCCCCCCCCCCCCCCACCCCCCCCCCCCCCCACCCCCCCCCCCCCCCACCCCCCCCCCCCCCCACCCCCCCCCCCCCCCACCCCCCCCCCCCCCCACCCCCCCCCCCCCCCACCCCCCCCCCCCCCCACCCCCCCCCCCCCCCACCCCCCCCCCCCCCCACCCCCCCCCCCCCCCACCCCCCCCCCCCCCCACCCCCCCCCCCCCCCACCCCCCCCCCCCCCCACCCCCCCCCCCCCCCACCCCCCCCCCCCCCCACCCCCCCCCCCCCCCACCCCCCCCCCCCCCCACCCCCCCCCCCCCCCACCCCCCCCCCCCCCCACCCCCCCCCCCCCCCACCCCCCCCCCCCCCCACCCCCCCCCCCCCCCACCCCCCCCCCCCCCCACCCCCCCCCCCCCCCACCCCCCCCCCCCCCCACCCCCCCCCCCCCCCACCCCCCCCCCCCCCCACCCCCCCCCCCCCCCACCCCCCCCCCCCCCCACCCCCCCCCCCCCCCACCCCCCCCCCCCCCCACCCCCCCCCCCCCCCACCCCCCCCCCCCCCCACCCCCCCCCCCCCCCACCCCCCCCCCCCCCCACCCCCCCCCCCCCCCACCCCCCCCCCCCCCCACCCCCCCCCCCCCCCACCCCCCCCCCCCCCCACCCCCCCCCCCCCCCACCCCCCCCCCCCCCCACCCCCCCCCCCCCCCACCCCCCCCCCCCCCCACCCCCCCCCCCCCCCACCCCCCCCCCCCCCCACCCCCCCCCCCCCCCACCCCCCCCCCCCCCCACCCCCCCCCCCCCCCACCCCCCCCCCCCCCCACCCCCCCCCCCCCCCACCCCCCCCCCCCCCCACCCCCCCCCCCCCCCACCCCCCCCCCCCCCCACCCCCCCCCCCCCCCACCCCCCCCCCCCCCCACCCCCCCCCCCCCCCACCCCCCCCCCCCCCCACCCCCCCCCCCCCCCACCCCCCCCCCCCCCCACCCCCCCCCCCCCCCACCCCCCCCCCCCCCCACCCCCCCCCCCCCCCACCCCCCCCCCCCCCCACCCCCCCCCCCCCCCACCCCCCCCCCCCCCCACCCCCCCCCCCCCCCACCCCCCCCCCCCCCCACCCCCCCCCCCCCCCACCCCCCCCCCCCCCCACCCCCCCCCCCCCCCACCCCCCCCCCCCCCCACCCCCCCCCCCCCCCACCCCCCCCCCCCCCCACCCCCCCCCCCCCCCACCCCCCCCCCCCCCCACCCCCCCCCCCCCCCACCCCCCCCCCCCCCCACCCCCCCCCCCCCCCACCCCCCCCCCCCCCCACCCCCCCCCCCCCCCACCCCCCCCCCCCCCCACCCCCCCCCCCCCCCACCCCCCCCCCCCCCCACCCCCCCCCCCCCCCACCCCCCCCCCCCCCCACCCCCCCCCCCCCCCACCCCCCCCCCCCCCCACCCCCCCCCCCCCCCACCCCCCCCCCCCCCCACCCCCCCCCCCCCCCACCCCCCCCCCCCCCCACCCCCCCCCCCCCCCACCCCCCCCCCCCCCCACCCCCCCCCCCCCCCACCCCCCCCCCCCCCCACCCCCCCCCCCCCCCACCCCCCCCCCCCCCCACCCCCCCCCCCCCCCACCCCCCCCCCCCCCCACCCCCCCCCCCCCCCACCCCCCCCCCCCCCCACCCCCCCCCCCCCCCACCCCCCCCCCCCCCCACCCCCCCCCCCCCCCACCCCCCCCCCCCCCCACCCCCCCCCCCCCCCACCCCCCCCCCCCCCCACCCCCCCCCCCCCCCACCCCCCCCCCCCCCCACCCCCCCCCCCCCCCACCCCCCCCCCCCCCCACCCCCCCCCCCCCCCACCCCCCCCCCCCCCCACCCCCCCCCCCCCCCACCCCCCCCCCCCCCCACCCCCCCCCCCCCCCACCCCCCCCCCCCCCCACCCCCCCCCCCCCCCACCCCCCCCCCCCCCCACCCCCCCCCCCCCCCACCCCCCCCCCCCCCCACCCCCCCCCCCCCCCACCCCCCCCCCCCCCCACCCCCCCCCCCCCCCACCCCCCCCCCCCCCCACCCCCCCCCCCCCCCACCCCCCCCCCCCCCCACCCCCCCCCCCCCCCACCCCCCCCCCCCCCCACCCCCCCCCCCCCCCACCCCCCCCCCCCCCCACCCCCCCCCCCCCCCACCCCCCCCCCCCCCCACCCCCCCCCCCCCCCACCCCCCCCCCCCCCCACCCCCCCCCCCCCCCACCCCCCCCCCCCCCCACCCCCCCCCCCCCCCACCCCCCCCCCCCCCCACCCCCCCCCCCCCCCACCCCCCCCCCCCCCCACCCCCCCCCCCCCCCACCCCCCCCCCCCCCCACCCCCCCCCCCCCCCACCCCCCCCCCCCCCCACCCCCCCCCCCCCCCACCCCCCCCCCCCCCCACCCCCCCCCCCCCCCACCCCCCCCCCCCCCCACCCCCCCCCCCCCCCACCCCCCCCCCCCCCCACCCCCCCCCCCCCCCACCCCCCCCCCCCCCCACCCCCCCCCCCCCCCACCCCCCCCCCCCCCCACCCCCCCCCCCCCCCACCCCCCCCCCCCCCCACCCCCCCCCCCCCCCACCCCCCCCCCCCCCCACCCCCCCCCCCCCCCACCCCCCCCCCCCCCCACCCCCCCCCCCCCCCACCCCCCCCCCCCCCCACCCCCCCCCCCCCCCACCCCCCCCCCCCCCCACCCCCCCCCCCCCCCACCCCCCCCCCCCCCCACCCCCCCCCCCCCCCACCCCCCCCCCCCCCCACCCCCCCCCCCCCCCACCCCCCCCCCCCCCCACCCCCCCCCCCCCCCACCCCCCCCCCCCCCCACCCCCCCCCCCCCCCACCCCCCCCCCCCCCCACCCCCCCCCCCCCCCACCCCCCCCCCCCCCCACCCCCCCCCCCCCCCACCCCCCCCCCCCCCCACCCCCCCCCCCCCCCACCCCCCCCCCCCCCCACCCCCCCCCCCCCCCACCCCCCCCCCCCCCCACCCCCCCCCCCCCCCACCCCCCCCCCCCCCCACCCCCCCCCCCCCCCACCCCCCCCCCCCCCCACCCCCCCCCCCCCCCACCCCCCCCCCCCCCCACCCCCCCCCCCCCCCACCCCCCCCCCCCCCCACCCCCCCCCCCCCCCACCCCCCCCCCCCCCCACCCCCCCCCCCCCCCACCCCCCCCCCCCCCCACCCCCCCCCCCCCCCACCCCCCCCCCCCCCCACCCCCCCCCCCCCCCACCCCCCCCCCCCCCCACCCCCCCCCCCCCCCACCCCCCCCCCCCCCCACCCCCCCCCCCCCCCACCCCCCCCCCCCCCCACCCCCCCCCCCCCCCACCCCCCCCCCCCCCCACCCCCCCCCCCCCCCACCCCCCCCCCCCCCCACCCCCCCCCCCCCCCACCCCCCCCCCCCCCCACCCCCCCCCCCCCCCACCCCCCCCCCCCCCCACCCCCCCCCCCCCCCACCCCCCCCCCCCCCCACCCCCCCCCCCCCCCACCCCCCCCCCCCCCCACCCCCCCCCCCCCCCACCCCCCCCCCCCCCCACCCCCCCCCCCCCCCACCCCCCCCCCCCCCCACCCCCCCCCCCCCCCACCCCCCCCCCCCCCCACCCCCCCCCCCCCCCACCCCCCCCCCCCCCCACCCCCCCCCCCCCCCACCCCCCCCCCCCCCCACCCCCCCCCCCCCCCACCCCCCCCCCCCCCCACCCCCCCCCCCCCCCACCCCCCCCCCCCCCCACCCCCCCCCCCCCCCACCCCCCCCCCCCCCCACCCCCCCCCCCCCCCACCCCCCCCCCCCCCCACCCCCCCCCCCCCCCACCCCCCCCCCCCCCCACCCCCCCCCCCCCCCACCCCCCCCCCCCCCCACCCCCCCCCCCCCCCACCCCCCCCCCCCCCCACCCCCCCCCCCCCCCACCCCCCCCCCCCCCCACCCCCCCCCCCCCCCACCCCCCCCCCCCCCCACCCCCCCCCCCCCCCACCCCCCCCCCCCCCCACCCCCCCCCCCCCCCACCCCCCCCCCCCCCCACCCCCCCCCCCCCCCACCCCCCCCCCCCCCCACCCCCCCCCCCCCCCACCCCCCCCCCCCCCCACCCCCCCCCCCCCCCACCCCCCCCCCCCCCCACCCCCCCCCCCCCCCACCCCCCCCCCCCCCCACCCCCCCCCCCCCCCACCCCCCCCCCCCCCCACCCCCCCCCCCCCCCACCCCCCCCCCCCCCCACCCCCCCCCCCCCCCACCCCCCCCCCCCCCCACCCCCCCCCCCCCCCACCCCCCCCCCCCCCCACCCCCCCCCCCCCCCACCCCCCCCCCCCCCCACCCCCCCCCCCCCCCACCCCCCCCCCCCCCCACCCCCCCCCCCCCCCACCCCCCCCCCCCCCCACCCCCCCCCCCCCCCACCCCCCCCCCCCCCCACCCCCCCCCCCCCCCACCCCCCCCCCCCCCCACCCCCCCCCCCCCCCACCCCCCCCCCCCCCCACCCCCCCCCCCCCCCACCCCCCCCCCCCCCCACCCCCCCCCCCCCCCACCCCCCCCCCCCCCCACCCCCCCCCCCCCCCACCCCCCCCCCCCCCCACCCCCCCCCCCCCCCACCCCCCCCCCCCCCCACCCCCCCCCCCCCCCACCCCCCCCCCCCCCCACCCCCCCCCCCCCCCACCCCCCCCCCCCCCCACCCCCCCCCCCCCCCACCCCCCCCCCCCCCCACCCCCCCCCCCCCCCACCCCCCCCCCCCCCCACCCCCCCCCCCCCCCACCCCCCCCCCCCCCCACCCCCCCCCCCCCCCACCCCCCCCCCCCCCCACCCCCCCCCCCCCCCACCCCCCCCCCCCCCCACCCCCCCCCCCCCCCACCCCCCCCCCCCCCCACCCCCCCCCCCCCCCACCCCCCCCCCCCCCCACCCCCCCCCCCCCCCACCCCCCCCCCCCCCCACCCCCCCCCCCCCCCACCCCCCCCCCCCCCCACCCCCCCCCCCCCCCACCCCCCCCCCCCCCCACCCCCCCCCCCCCCCACCCCCCCCCCCCCCCACCCCCCCCCCCCCCCACCCCCCCCCCCCCCCACCCCCCCCCCCCCCCACCCCCCCCCCCCCCCACCCCCCCCCCCCCCCACCCCCCCCCCCCCCCACCCCCCCCCCCCCCCACCCCCCCCCCCCCCCACCCCCCCCCCCCCCCACCCCCCCCCCCCCCCACCCCCCCCCCCCCCCACCCCCCCCCCCCCCCACCCCCCCCCCCCCCCACCCCCCCCCCCCCCCACCCCCCCCCCCCCCCACCCCCCCCCCCCCCCACCCCCCCCCCCCCCCACCCCCCCCCCCCCCCACCCCCCCCCCCCCCCACCCCCCCCCCCCCCCACCCCCCCCCCCCCCCACCCCCCCCCCCCCCCACCCCCCCCCCCCCCCACCCCCCCCCCCCCCCACCCCCCCCCCCCCCCACCCCCCCCCCCCCCCACCCCCCCCCCCCCCCACCCCCCCCCCCCCCCACCCCCCCCCCCCCCCACCCCCCCCCCCCCCCACCCCCCCCCCCCCCCACCCCCCCCCCCCCCCACCCCCCCCCCCCCCCACCCCCCCCCCCCCCCACCCCCCCCCCCCCCCACCCCCCCCCCCCCCCACCCCCCCCCCCCCCCACCCCCCCCCCCCCCCACCCCCCCCCCCCCCCACCCCCCCCCCCCCCCACCCCCCCCCCCCCCCACCCCCCCCCCCCCCCACCCCCCCCCCCCCCCACCCCCCCCCCCCCCCACCCCCCCCCCCCCCCACCCCCCCCCCCCCCCACCCCCCCCCCCCCCCACCCCCCCCCCCCCCCACCCCCCCCCCCCCCCACCCCCCCCCCCCCCCACCCCCCCCCCCCCCCACCCCCCCCCCCCCCCACCCCCCCCCCCCCCCACCCCCCCCCCCCCCCACCCCCCCCCCCCCCCACCCCCCCCCCCCCCCACCCCCCCCCCCCCCCACCCCCCCCCCCCCCCACCCCCCCCCCCCCCCACCCCCCCCCCCCCCCACCCCCCCCCCCCCCCACCCCCCCCCCCCCCCACCCCCCCCCCCCCCCACCCCCCCCCCCCCCCACCCCCCCCCCCCCCCACCCCCCCCCCCCCCCACCCCCCCCCCCCCCCACCCCCCCCCCCCCCCACCCCCCCCCCCCCCCACCCCCCCCCCCCCCCACCCCCCCCCCCCCCCACCCCCCCCCCCCCCCACCCCCCCCCCCCCCCACCCCCCCCCCCCCCCACCCCCCCCCCCCCCCACCCCCCCCCCCCCCCACCCCCCCCCCCCCCCACCCCCCCCCCCCCCCACCCCCCCCCCCCCCCACCCCCCCCCCCCCCCACCCCCCCCCCCCCCCACCCCCCCCCCCCCCCACCCCCCCCCCCCCCCACCCCCCCCCCCCCCCACCCCCCCCCCCCCCCACCCCCCCCCCCCCCCACCCCCCCCCCCCCCCACCCCCCCCCCCCCCCACCCCCCCCCCCCCCCACCCCCCCCCCCCCCCACCCCCCCCCCCCCCCACCCCCCCCCCCCCCCACCCCCCCCCCCCCCCACCCCCCCCCCCCCCCACCCCCCCCCCCCCCCACCCCCCCCCCCCCCCACCCCCCCCCCCCCCCACCCCCCCCCCCCCCCACCCCCCCCCCCCCCCACCCCCCCCCCCCCCCACCCCCCCCCCCCCCCACCCCCCCCCCCCCCCACCCCCCCCCCCCCCCACCCCCCCCCCCCCCCACCCCCCCCCCCCCCCACCCCCCCCCCCCCCCACCCCCCCCCCCCCCCACCCCCCCCCCCCCCCACCCCCCCCCCCCCCCACCCCCCCCCCCCCCCACCCCCCCCCCCCCCCACCCCCCCCCCCCCCCACCCCCCCCCCCCCCCACCCCCCCCCCCCCCCACCCCCCCCCCCCCCCACCCCCCCCCCCCCCCACCCCCCCCCCCCCCCACCCCCCCCCCCCCCCACCCCCCCCCCCCCCCACCCCCCCCCCCCCCCACCCCCCCCCCCCCCCACCCCCCCCCCCCCCCACCCCCCCCCCCCCCCACCCCCCCCCCCCCCCACCCCCCCCCCCCCCCACCCCCCCCCCCCCCCACCCCCCCCCCCCCCCACCCCCCCCCCCCCCCACCCCCCCCCCCCCCCACCCCCCCCCCCCCCCACCCCCCCCCCCCCCCACCCCCCCCCCCCCCCACCCCCCCCCCCCCCCACCCCCCCCCCCCCCCACCCCCCCCCCCCCCCACCCCCCCCCCCCCCCACCCCCCCCCCCCCCCACCCCCCCCCCCCCCCACCCCCCCCCCCCCCCACCCCCCCCCCCCCCCACCCCCCCCCCCCCCCACCCCCCCCCCCCCCCACCCCCCCCCCCCCCCACCCCCCCCCCCCCCCACCCCCCCCCCCCCCCACCCCCCCCCCCCCCCACCCCCCCCCCCCCCCACCCCCCCCCCCCCCCACCCCCCCCCCCCCCCACCCCCCCCCCCCCCCACCCCCCCCCCCCCCCACCCCCCCCCCCCCCCACCCCCCCCCCCCCCCACCCCCCCCCCCCCCCACCCCCCCCCCCCCCCACCCCCCCCCCCCCCCACCCCCCCCCCCCCCCACCCCCCCCCCCCCCCACCCCCCCCCCCCCCCACCCCCCCCCCCCCCCACCCCCCCCCCCCCCCACCCCCCCCCCCCCCCACCCCCCCCCCCCCCCACCCCCCCCCCCCCCCACCCCCCCCCCCCCCCACCCCCCCCCCCCCCCACCCCCCCCCCCCCCCACCCCCCCCCCCCCCCACCCCCCCCCCCCCCCACCCCCCCCCCCCCCCACCCCCCCCCCCCCCCACCCCCCCCCCCCCCCACCCCCCCCCCCCCCCACCCCCCCCCCCCCCCACCCCCCCCCCCCCCCACCCCCCCCCCCCCCCACCCCCCCCCCCCCCCACCCCCCCCCCCCCCCACCCCCCCCCCCCCCCACCCCCCCCCCCCCCCACCCCCCCCCCCCCCCACCCCCCCCCCCCCCCACCCCCCCCCCCCCCCACCCCCCCCCCCCCCAGGATCATTAGAAAAGGAAATTGATAATAAAACTGCAAAGATTGTCAGTGCCCTTATATAAAGCAGTGGTGGTGCTTAATCGCGATTCTTGGAGTATCAAAGTCCAAAGTTCTGGTCTGCCGTCATCTCAAAAAAGCGATATTGAGGTGAGATATGAAAAAAAGTGCAGAGAAGGGCAACAAGGGGATGATTGAGGGACTTGGAGCATCCTTCCTAATGAGGAGAGGCTGCAGCATTTGGGGACTCTTTTAGTTTGGAGAGGAGACGCCTGAGGGGGGATATGCTTGAAGTCTACAAAATTATGCATTGGGTAGAAAATGTTGACAGAGAGAAATTTTTCTCTCTTTCTCACAATACTAGAACCAGGGGGCATTCATTGAAAATGCTGGGGAAGAATTAGGACTAATAAAAGGAAACACTTCTTCATGCAAACGTGTGATTGGTGTTTGGAATATGCTGCCACAGGAGGTGGTGATGGCCACTAACCTGGATAGCTTTAAAAGGGGCTTGGACAGATTTATGGAGGAGAAGTTGATTTATGGCTACCAATCTTGATCCTCCTTGATCTCAGATTGCAAATGCCTTAACAGACCAGGTGATCGGGAGCAACAGCCGCAGAAGGCCATTGCGTTCACATCCTACATGTGAGCTCCCAAAGGCACCTGGTGGGCCACTGCGAGTAGCAGAGAGCTGGACTAGATGGACTTTGGTCTGATCCAGCTGGCTTGTTCTTATGTTCTTATGTTCTTATGATGCTCTTGGACCTTCCAAAGTTTTTTTTTTTAAAAACCACAAGTTCTTAGTTCCAGAAGAGTAGCCGTGTTAGTCTGTTGAAGCAAAGTGAAACCAAAGTCCACTGACACCTTAAAGACTAACAAAATTTATCACCTCTTGAGCTTTAATGAGTCCGCACTCACTTCTTCCGGTGCCTATTGGGGAAAAAAATTGGAAATCAATATAAGAAATGACAGACTGGAGAGAGCAAGAGGGGATTTGGAGCAGAGAGAAGCTTGTTGGAATTCCTGTCATAAATCTTCCAGGTGTGATTCCCTGTATAAGGGGCTGGAATGAATTTGGTTGTTAAACGTAACAGATGATAAGAGAAGTCAAAGCCTCTCATGAGGAGCCGAGGCACAAAAGTACAAGGGAGAAGAAGGCCACCGAATCAAGTACGCAGCACCCTGCAGCGTCAGGAGAGTTTCCTCGCACCCTCAGCAAAGGGCTGCAGTGTGATGCGGCAGGTTAAGAAGAGACAGCGAAAGAACCTGAAAAGTGGGCTTCTAAGAATGAAAGTGAGTCAGGAAATCCCCACTATTTTTCTGACCAGGTGAAAAGTAGCATTTAATGTCTTGATAAGTTCCAGTTCAGCATTTCATGCTGTGTGTTCTCTTTGAAGATGCATGTGGAAGAGTGACTTTCAGATCTGCAACACTGGCCGGGGAGCTTAAAATGCCACCCCACTGATTTCTTTTTCTTTTTCCATTTTGTTTTTATTTCATTTTTGTAAGCATAAACAGAACAGAAAATTAAGAGAAATGGGAACCATATTGTAACATTTACAGTTGCATTAAAACAGGGGTAGGGAACCTGCGGCTCTCCAGATGTTCAGGAACTACAATTCCCATCAGCCTCTGTCAGCATGGCCAATTGGCCATGCTGGTAGGGGCTGCTGGGAATTGTAGTTCCTGAACATCTGGAGGGCCGCAGGTTCCCTACCCCTGCATTAAAATAAAAAGAGAAGAATAAGTATATATGTAATATTATTGACAATGACATAACGCACAATGATCATGACCATTATGAGCATTGAATAGTGATATAAGAAGCATTAAATGGTAATTATCTTAATATATCTTAGCATTAATTATTAGATATTATGTACAATATTTAGTAAACCGTAATAATGTTTAACAATATTGAGAGATAAGTTGTGGTAAAATAGAACAAGGAATCTCACAGTGATAACTGTTGCTGTAAATGTGTAGAAGTATTTCCAATTTTTTAGTTTTATCTCATTGTTATAAATGGTATACTTTCTTTGAGATATAATAATATATAGGAAACCCGTTGAGTTCTGAGTGTTGTGCTTTTGGCGTCAGGTTTCTGCTCACTGATGCCCTCAGATAGGAGGTGGGGCTGGTCTGTCTGACCAGTATAGGTGGCAGAAGGGCATGGTTGGCATGTGATGTTGGCATATATTAAATTGGAGGCGGAGGAGGCAGATTTCCCCAAAGTGCACATTTAGTCCAGTTCATCATTCTTTTTTCGTTCTGCAAAATGAGACTGTTCAGGCTGCTCAGAGATCCACACACCTTTTGGGACACTGAGATGAATGGGGCGGGAACCGTTCTCATCTCTCCACCTCTAGAGATGAGTAGAGCCAGTTGGGTTTTAGGATAGTCAGTCTCATAGATCATAGTGAGATGGGGGTCACACAGGCCATCTAGTCCACCCCCTTGCTTAATGCAGAATCAGCCTAAAGCGGCAGAACTCTTACTGCAAACATTTTTTCCTAATATCCCGTCGGAACTTTTCTCCTTGTAATTTATATCCATTATTGAGAGTCCCCTCCCCTGCTGCTGATAGGAACAGCTCCCTGCTCTCAGTTTCTCAGAGTGTTGTTGGAGGCCTAGAGTGAAAGTCGGGGGGGGGGGCAGTAATGGGTGGAGTTGCTTCCTGGCATTGTCTCCCTCCCTCCCTCTCCATTCCATGGTTCAATGGGGGACTGAGGGGGCTGGGAAGACCGTGCTGCATCAGCCATGGGGCATGTTGCTTTCTGCCCTAGAGGATAGGGTGATAGCGGCAGAAGAGGCATTCTCCCCCCCCACCCTCCGCTGCCACTGCAGATGCTAAATCCTGCTCTGCTATGCGATTTGAAATGGTCCAGAGTCTTTTGGCTTTTAGTTCTAAACCCGTGGAGGAGAATAGCTTTAGAGAAAGGCAGCTTATATTTGCCACAGAGAAATAATGATTGGTGACGTTTCTGTTAGATTCCTTGTGGATGCGATGCAATTTGAACTTCAGGTTGGATGCAGATCTGGGGGCAGGGAGAACAGAAGCATCATCTGGTGAAATCAAGCCAAAATAATGTTAATTCTGTGCTGTGTGAACTGTGAGCTGTGCATTGGTACAGGGAAGTTTTCCTGGCTTGTTGAAGGAGGCAGTAGTTAGATCTTTATCAGAAGAATGTTCAGTTAATTATAGGCCGGTTTTTAATTTTGCCTTTTCTAGGAAAAGAGGCCCACAGAGTGATGACAAAGCCATTCTAGTGTTCCTAGATTACTCTCTCTGGCCATGACTCACTCCTGCGAGGCTTCACGGCCAACTTTGGGGCAGAATCTGCTGTTCTGGAAGCCAGTCTCTACCTGCAAATTGATAGGGGCCCCTCTTTGCTTACCTCCAGAGAGTGGATTGGGTACACAGATAGTTTCCATCTTTTCTACCATACTGGACTCAGAATTGTTTCTGGAGAGACTGAGTTGCCTAGAAGTTGGGGGGGGGGGGCATCCTTCAGGTTCTGCCTTTTAACGTGTGATTTAATCTCCATCTTAGGCCACCTGAATGAGAATTTCTTTAGCATAGTGTTTTATTGAGCCCCCAGAACCTGCAGGGTCTAGCTAGCTGGAGCTGATGCTTGCTTGCTGTAGCTCAGGGGGAGCAAGCAGGAGCAGAATCCAGGCAAGCAGAGGTGACGCTGCTCAGAAAAGTTAATCATTTGGAGGGGATCATGTTGCTGTTTTTGGTTGAGCAATTCTGTCTTTAGCAGATGGTGTGAAAAGCTGGAGTCAGCTGATTGACAGGCAGGTTGGTGCTGGTGCTGAGACGGCCTTCTGGGGGAGACAAAGAATTCGTCGGGTCCAGGTGCCACGCACACCTGAGGGCTCTTGAGGAATTTGCACGTGACATTGTTGATCTACTAGTCAGTATATGTTGTACAAGCAACCTCTTTATCATAGGACTGGAAAGGGGCAAATGTTACACTGATTTTTTTTAAAGGTCCAGAGAGGATCCATGGAATTACGGGCCAGTTAGCCTAACATCTGTTCCAGGTAAATTAGTAGAAATTGTTATTATAAAGATAGAATTATTAAGCACATTGGGGCACCAAGCCTGCTCAGGGAAAATCCACATGGCTTCCTCCCCAAACAGAGGCATTCCTCCCATTGGGCAAATTGGGCAGTTGCCCATGGCACCCCGTTGTGGCAGGCACCAAAAATGCAGGTTCGTTTGGGTTTTTTGTATTTTCAGTGTTTTTTCTGTTTTTGGCCTGCAGGGGGCGCAGTTTTTAGACTAGCAGCACCACAATTTCAGGGATTTTTCAGGAGACTCTCCTGATGATATCACCCAGGTTTGGTGAGGGGTTTAGGAAGTTGCACCCCTGACAGCAGGCATCCCCTAAATTTCCCCAGATTCTCCTTTTAAATCCACCCCCTTCCTGCCAATGCTTGTTTTCTTTCTTTCTTTTATTCTCTCAATGCCAAATAAAGATGATGATGATGATGATGATGATGATGATGATGATGATGATGATGAAATCCACCCCCTTCGGCATGGATTTAAAAGGAGAATCTGAGATCCCCAGTTTAAACATTGAAAGTGATGCTGTTTCAGGGTGGGGGAGAATCCACCCCAAAATAGCATCACTTTCAATGTTGTTGTCAAAATGCTTTCAAAATGTTTTATTTACTGCTATGAAAACATTTTATGGTGTTGTAACCAGTCCTCCCAATTGGCGGAAACAGCATCACTTTGAGGGTTATTTAAACTGGGGACCCCGGATTCTCCTTTTAAGGTGAATTTAAAAGGAGAATCTGGGTTCCCTAGTTCAAACACCATTGAAAATGATGCTGTTTGGGGGTGGATTCCAGCATCACTTGTTTTCATAGCAGTAAATAAAACATTTTGAAAGCATTTTGAAAATGTTAAAAAATATTTCTCCTGTGTGGCATGGCCCATTGCTGTGTTCAGATTTGTGAGTTGGGGCATGTGATGGTGACTTTGAAACCACATGGTGGAAAAAAAATCATTGTTTGGTCACGGTGGGGGAGGGTGGCCGCCCATGGGGGGGCATCAAACTCAGGTTTTGCCCAGGGCTCCAGTTTGCCTAGATATGCCACAGCCCCCAACCTTTTGGAGTTCTTTGGGACTATGTTGATAATGGTGGTCCTGATTCTGGTGAGCATCATATACTTGGACTTCCAAAAGGCTTTTGACGAGATGCCTTCAGTGGAGAGGTTCTTGAGGGTGGGAGCCACGTGGGTGGGGATCCTGGGCTTGGCTCTGGGTGGGTGATCACTTCCTCTGGCAGGTGGTCTGGCCCCTGGAGGAAAGCTGCTCAGTCGGGGGGTGCCAGAGTGATCAGGCACAGGGGCTGCTGTGAAGCGTGGCTGTGGAGGTCAGGTTCAAAGGCAGAGGATAGGATGGGGGGTGGCCAGTGGTGGGATTCAAATAATTTAACAACTGGTTATTTAGAAGCACCATTTTAACAACTGGTTCTGCCATAGTGGTGCGAACCTGCTGAATCCCACCACTGGGGATGGTCCCATGTTCAGAGGCTTTGAGGAGTCTTCACCTCAGGCAGCAGTTTTCTGTGGGCAAAAATCTGTCCATGGTACCAAATTCTAGCAGGGTGGTGGTGTGTGTGTGTGTGTGCTTGTGTGAGTGTCCCATCTTGTGTAGAATGGCAGCTTCTTACCTTGCTGCTGTTGAAAAGGGGGAGTAAACAGAGTCACTGGAAGGTGGCTGTGTGTGGATACTTCCTGACCTCTTTGGAAATGACATGGCCACAGCTCTTTTTGGTGCAGAGAACAGCGGCAAACGCCCCTCCCAGGGAAGGAGTTCTATGTTTTGGATCAGAATTCTGTAGAAGCCCACAGAGGGACCTCTGTTCCCTGAACGCCCACGGAAAGGGTGTCTGGCTGCTAGAAGAACTGAGAGACCAGACTGGGCTAAGAGGGGGGTTGCTGAGCAGCAAGTTCCCACCTCCCCCCTTTCCCTTCTTCTGATGGCTTCACCAACCAAAGGGAAGGTGTAAGATCTTGAGAACTGGTTCTCTTCAGGAGCTTTCCTGTGAGGCTGGAAGTCAGGAGGAGGAGCTGAGGGCTCTGGCCGATGCTTGACCCTTCAGAAGACAGGTTTCAAGTGAACACGGGCCTCTTGTGGACCTCAGAGTCTGCCCACTGGGAGTCCCACCCTGTGGCCATTTGCAGTAAAAGCCAGGGGCCTGGGTGGGGCAGGGAGACAGCATAGTGTGCCTGAAAGACCCAGCAATGAAATGTGGGAACCAGCACTGATCTGGGTGTGTGTGTGTGTGTGTGTGTGTGTGCGTGCGTGCGTGCGTGCGTGCGTGCGTGCGTGCGTGTGTGTGTGTGTGTGTATCTCATAGATCAAAATTGATTGGGATGTATTGCTCAGAGAAGATAGGGGGCCGGGGAGAAATGGTTGTCAGATCCATTCAGAGGTGGGTAGGAGAAGATCCGGAGGGTGTTCCTGCGGGGTTATTGGCTTGAGGTCCTGGTGGTCACAGGAGGCACCGGCTGACCCGCAAGTTGCCTGCTCTCCTGGTCTGGCCCTTTGCCCAAGCTCAGCCTGCCTCCAGTGTGCAAACAGGTAGAGGAGCCTTATCTTGCGGGGGAGGCAAGAAAGACTCCAGGGAACTCTCTTTTTGCCACTCTGCCCCCCACCCTTGCCTGGCATCAGCTGGCGCCTGTCTTCCCCCCAAGGCCTTGGACTCTGTGGGCCACTCTCCAGTGGGGACGGTTTGGCCATGTGTCAGCCAGTTGGCTCCATTTCTCCAGTCCGTGGGTGCAATTGCAGGGGACGGGGGACTGAAGGCAGCAGGCCTCTGGGGCACAGGTGCCTCCTTTGTGCAGGAGCTGATCTTGTGCTGCAAAGTTACTCTGGACTTGTAGGAGAGCTTCAATTCTCCACCCGCTGGCAGTGATCACAGGCAGCTGTCAAGATGGGGCCTGCTCCCCTTTGCACGAGCCTTGTTCGGGCCTCTATCTGGAATCTTATCTGTGCAGAATTGTGCTCGTTTGAGAAAGAAGAGCTGGGTGGAGACGCGGTGGCATGTGGCCATTTCAGCAGAGAGGGTGTGCACATGCGCCAGCTGCTGCCGCCTGGTGCACCATGGCTGATGCCAACGGATCATGACAGGCTCAAGCATTTCAGCCTCACCGATGAAGGGAGCGCAAATGGCTCGGCTGGGATAGCGAAGGGTTGTCACCGTTCCTTCTGCTCCGACGGAGGTCTGGAGGAGCCCTGGAGTGGTTTGTGGGACCCTGAGCCTCCGGGCCACGAGGAGCTCCGCTTCCACTCTGCTGGAGAAGGCCAGGCCAGTTAGCGCAGGGCTGGGCAAGGGATGTCAGGGGTTTGTTCCAAGCGCTCTTGAGATGCGGCTTTGCATCTGTAAATCCTTTTACGCATCGCAGCCTGGCCGCGAGGCTGAGCCCACGTGACGGGCAGACCGAAGCACTTGGGCTGCTTGGCCAGCTGCCGATGCCCAGGCTGGGTGCCGGGGGTGGGGGTGGGGGTGGGGGGAGGCAGCCTGATTAATGAGCCGGGCTTGTTTCTCTCTCTGTGAGGCTTCAGCTGAGCCTGAGTGCGAGTGGAGGAAGCAGGCATCAGCAGGGCTGTGCCTCACCTGGTAAGAAGGCTCAGATGCTGCCCTCCGAGGATACTGATCCGTGCGGTTGCATGTCATTTTTATTTATTCACAACATTTCCATGCCGCCTTCCCACTCAAATAGGGTAGCACCTCTGTTTTGCTGGCATTCAGTTTCAGATTGCTGGCCCTCATCTCTCCCAAATGTGCCTCCAGGCCTCTGTGTGATCTGCTGGAAGCATGAGGTACAGCTGAGTGTCAACCAACCAATTGGTGGCCACTTAGCCCAAATCTCCACGTGGCCTCTCCCAAGATGTTGAGAAGATAAGTCTTGTGGAACCCCAGAGGCCAGGGGCTGAGCCACGGTTCCCCAGCACCACATTCTGAAACCAACCTTTGAGGCAGGACAGAAGCCTCTGCAGAACAGCGCCTCCTGCCCCCCCCCCCAAATACCATGCCTGTGGGTATCAGAAGGCACCAAGAAGTCCAGGAGAATTAACCATCCCACACTCCCTGGCTGTCTCCTGGTGCAGGTTATCCACCAGGGCAACCAAGGGCTTTTCATTCCCATAACTGGGTCGGAAACTAGACTGGAGTGGATCCAAACAATCCGCTTCATTCCTGAATCTGTGGAGTTGGCCAGACAGCAGCCGTCCTTCAAGCCCAGCAGCATCTGAGAGAACAAAATGATTTTCACAATATCAACTCCTGAGAGTCAAAGGCCTCTTCATATCTGAACTTTGATTCTTGAAAGCTACACCCTGAGCGTCCTGTTGGTCTCTAAGATGCTCATGGATTCAAATCTGGCTGATCTACTGCAGACCAAAATGGCAACCTTTTGAAACTTCTCAAGGATGATGTATTTGAGACTAGATGGTGGTGACTCAGCATTCCTGGACTCTTTAGGCAGGGATGCGCCGCTGCCTGCTTCAAGGCAGGGGTGACTACCCCCTCTCACAGAAAGGCATTTACTGCCTCCTGGATTTAGCTTGCCCCCCCCTCTCCCATGGCAGATTCAAGCAGTCAGGAGAGGCAGGAATTGTACAGGTGGATCATAGGTCTCAAACTCCCAAGAATCGCGTCCACATCCTCAGAGTGCACAAACTGAAAGGCAACTCCAACCGCTGGACCACTGGGCAATGACTGATCCTGGTATTGCTAATGTAGAGTCCATGTCAGAATGGAGGCCAAAGTGTTTACCCTCAAAGTGTTTAGCAAAGTGATCATAATGGGGTTCAGAGCACTCTACTTCATCCTGTAGGCTGGAAGCCAGTAGGTCACTGATCACTTGGAAAAGTTCTGAAGGTCTATACTGGTGTTTGCAGTGGTGGCAAAGAAAAAGTATTTCTTCACCACCATCACAACCATGCGCTCTACCCACTGGGGAGTCTATCTCCACTGGCACTGGAGCCATCTCTCTGGCCTTTCCGTGGTCTGCAGCCCCTAAGTAAACCAAATGCTTGCCTGGGCTCTTGGACCTGAGAGAGGGGCGTGTCCCTTGCCTGGGTCATCTCCCCATTTCAGAGGTCAACCAGAAGATTGATTTTCCCTCAGTGATCCCTCCTTCCTGACCAATGTGTTAATGGTTGTTTTTTTGTCTGGGTGTGCACTTTAGCTCTGTTTTGAGTCATTTTAATAATGTGTGTGTGTTTTTGGTTGGCTTTAAAATGTGATTTTATGATGTGTGTTTTAATTTGTTAGCCACGTTGGTGGCCCTTGTGAGAACAGGAAGGTGGGTTGTGAATTCTGTAAACTAAAAAAACCAGGGCATTCGCCTGGGGCTCTCTGAGAACCAGTGTGATCCATCAGCTGCAGGAGTGAATCAACTCAACTTATTCCCTGCAGGGTCCTGGTGTTCCTGTAGGGATAAACACCAGCAAGTAGTGATCTGTCCATGACAAGGGGATGGTCTTCAGTTTCCCACCTTCAGATTGCCTTCTTCCTGCCCAGATCAGAACACCAGATCAGGTGTACAGTATATGTGGGGCCTGTTATCACCTGATCCAGCCCCATGGTTTTCATAGGAGACCAGGCAATCTTGTGCCATTTCTAGTAAGGTAGCCTTGGCGTGATGTTGACAGCTCCATAAACAACCAGCCTTAAGAGTCCTCCATCCCACCCCTGAGGCCACCAGGATCAGCACAGACAGTGGGATGGTTGGGCTTAATGGTAGGCTGTACACCAACAGGATCCGTGGGCTGCCGTGCTGTTCCAACACAAGTCATGCACTCTCCAAGCCAGGAGGGTCCCGGGCAAGAGATCAGGCCAGGAGCACAGAGTCACAAAGGACTGCAGTGCTCCGCCTCCTTGCCTGCCACCCCACAGCCAGGACTTGGAGCTGCAGCTCTCCTGCCTGGGCTTTGCTTCTCTGGAGGTCTCTGCTGCTGTCATCAGCTGGAGTCCACAGTTGCAGGCCACTGGCATTGTGGGATCAAGACCATGCCATGGCTGGACATGGGGTGGAAGGGAGAACAATCACGTGGCCCTCAAAGCGCTGTCCGCACCGCACAGTTTGACCTTTGGTGAGTGTGAAGCTTTGTTTTTCAAGGCCCAGCTGCTCCTAGACGAAGGCCGCTCTGCGAGCAACTCCTGGATTTTGACAGGGCGTGCCTGCTGGACACTCACTCACACACCTGTGATCGTTTTTCTGTCTTGGAAGAGCTGAACAGAAAGGCCCGCTTTCCTGCAGAAAAGGCAACGGCTGCACAAATTCCTGACCACCCCCACCCCACCCCCCACCCCCGCTCTTCTCCTCCTCCTCCTCCTCCTCCTCCTCCTCCTCCTCCTCCTCCGGCTCCTGGCAGAGTTGGCCGCCCAGAGGAAACCGTGCCCCCTCCCCGCCCCCGCCCCCCCCCGCTGCTTTAGCCCTGTCCAGAGTGCTGGAAAGCAGCTGCTTGCTGCCTAGCTGATTAAATTGACTGCCCGGCGATTCCTTCCAGGCTGCCATTTGTGTGGAGACTAATTTCCATATAACAACATTTTGTTACTTGCAATAAATCATTCCCAGAGTAAGGTGACTGGGTTATGTCATTATTTGCAAACCTTCCAAGTGTAATTACCCCATGCCTCAGAAACCTCCATGCAGAACTTTGGGCAATGCCTAATAACAGTAACAACAACAACAATAATCAGCATCACAGGAGGGCTTTTCCAAGGCACTATTGCCCTTACTGTTTATCATCGCCATAATCCCACTAACAGGAAGTTTAAAGAAAAGAACATTGGAATATTAAATGGACAAAGACTAAGAGAAAATCTCACATTTGCTGTACATGGATGATTTGAAACTCTATGGGAAATCGGACACGGAAATCCAGTCACTAGTGAACACAATCCAATATTCAGCACAGACATTTCAATGGGGTTTGGCCTGGAAAAGTGTGCCACTGTGATGATAAAGAGGGGCAAGATCACAGAGAGTGATGGGATAGAAATGCCTGATGGCCAACCAATCAAGTGCAACCAAACGGAAGCCTATAAACACCTGGGCATTTTGCAGCTGGATAACATCAAGCACGGGCAAGTGAAGACTGCCGCCAGCAGAGAATGCACCCAGAGGCTCAGGAAAATATTTAAATCCAAATTAAATGGTGGGAATACCATCAAGGCCCCCAACCCCTGGGCCATCCCCATCATCAGGTACACGGCTGGAATCATCAGCTGGGCACAGGCTGATTTGGATGCACTGGATAGAAAAACTGGGAAGCCTCTGACAGTGCGCTATGCCTGACGTCTACATAGTGATGCTGAAAGACGGGACCTTCCCTGGAGAGCTGGTGGCAGAGGGGAATGGGCGGGGCATTTGTGGCCTGCTGGGTGGGGGTGGGAGGAGTCGCCTGTTCTAAACACGGAGGCTTCACTTTACACCATCAAAGCTTGTGACGTGTTGGAGCCACTGGGCGTTTGCGCAGCTATGACCGAAGCATCTTAGTTTTCAGTTGCTCTGTTCATAGTAGAAACACTTTTCTGTCAAAGACATAATTTCAAATTATTTATTTGTTTAGGAGACTTTTATGCCACCTCTCCAGTGACCTGCTCAAGGCAGCTTAAAATTAAAGATAAATCCTATGTCATTAAAACATGATACTAAAAACCAGCCCATGTAGTTAAAAGTGACAGGGCATAAAATACATACTGAGCCGTGTGAAATGCTGTAAACAAAATCATCCTTGGGCCAGAAGTAAACAGTAAAACATTTGAGAGAAAAACTTTTTATTTAATCGGTGGTTCATTGTTTTAGCCGGGTGCCACTGAGTGCCAGGCCAGCCTCGCAGGGAGGATGTTCCACGGCTGTTTCTGGTTGCCACCCACCTCATTTCTGAAGGCATGGGCGTGACGAGCAGGATCCCAGCAGCCCTGGAGGGGAAGGTCCTTTGGGTACCATAGCTTACCCTTTAAGGCTTCAGAGAGCACTGTGAATTCTGGCAGAGCTTCTTGGACCAGCTGCCGATGGGGGCCGGAAAATGGCTTCTTGACTCAAAAACAACCTCAGAACAATAATGTCATTGTGGTTGACTCTGACGCTTCGTTTGAAGAAAAAGTTTTAAGGACACTAAATTTGACCTATAGATTTCTGCTCTTTTCTGTACCTCCTTCTGACTCTTGGGTGTTGGATCTCTTAGAAGGGTCTTGAAAGGGGAGCTTCATGCTGCCTGGTGTCCTTAATTGCCTGTGGAGAGGAAGTGGACGTGGTTGTTGCCAGCAGTGGGGCTGCTCCAGCTGCAGAAGTCTCTGTGCTTATATGTGACACAAGTCAGACCCGGCTCTCAGTCGCAGGCTCACATAGCAACTAACCTTGAGACACTTCTCAGCTGCTCCGCCTGGCTCCAGGTGTGGCGCGAGAGAAGGAGGCGCTTCCCACCTGCGCCATTTTGGCCCCTGGAGCAGCCGGGGAGGGGCTGCTTGCCCCCATTGGGCGCCACACGTCCACCCCACACGCTGCTTCCTCATTTCTTAGCATTCACAGCTTGGCAGAGCACCTGAGAGATGTGTAAAGGTGAGTCACTGTATGAACGTGTGACAGAGAGTTGGGTCAGCCCGCGCCCCCTGCCCCCGCTCATGCCACACATCATGAGTATTTGGGCCCTCTGTGTACCCCTCAGCCTTGAGACCCTCCCAGGTCTCCTTGCAGGTGTGGTATTGCCCGGCTTGTGCTGTTTGAGAGCTTTATTTCCCAGGAGGCTGTTGGGTGGCATCATCCCTTTCTTGGCTTCTGAGGAACGTGTTGGGCAGAGGGCGGCAGTCCCGGGTGAGAGCCCAGAGAGCATTTCTCTGGAGCAGGCAGCCCGGGTTGGCTTGCGGGTTTCTCAGCAGGTGCCAAGGGGGCTTTCCTGCTCACCAGCATCCGCTCGTCCCTCCTGAAAGAATCATTTGCATCACAAACAGCCTCTGCGAAGAAGAAAGCATTTTGTGGGGGGGGGGGAGGGGGCTTCTCAACGAGAGAAGTGGTTGATCCTGCTTCCCAGAGTGGGAGGTGGCTTCCTTCTGCCTAGGCTGTAGAGGAGACCGTTGCAGGTGAATCGCCTGTCTGCGCCCTCCACCCCCTCCCTTGGCAGCGCTGCTTTGGGCTGCCAGTCACCTTCCGAGCGGAAGGCCTTGTCCACCCACAGCGGATGGAACGCACACACTGGTCTCCCTCTTTTAATATCACACCTTCCTCAGCCTCTGTTGCACGCTGGAGCTTGAAATTAATGGCATGTGAGAAGGATTCCGCTTCTGTGCCCCTTCCTCCACATTCATATAAATATTTCAGAATAATTCATACATAATTCTCTTTGCAACCTATGTTGTTGTTGTTACTCTTGTCAACAGTCCAGGCAACAGTAAAGATGTGAATCTGTGTCATGATGAGAAGTCCCTGTGCTTGGCTTCTCTCCAGCCAGGAAACGGAGACATTGTCCCCAGGAGCTGTAAAGTTCTTCTTGTGGCTTCTTTGGACATTGCTTTATGCTAGATGTCTGGCCCACCCAACAAGCACCGGCTGAAGGAGAGGAACTCCCTTGTCCAGCCCAGCTTCTCCCTCCGGGACCACCTGCTCCACCTGGACATCAGAACCACCGTCCCAAGTTCTCCTCCTCCTCAGGACAGCTCTGTTACCAGCTGCTGATAATTCCTCTGCAATCATGGCGCTCTGTCACAATTATAGGTAACTGTGGCTGGAACTGGAAGTAATTCTAATGCAGCTGAGAGTGCAGGACCTTTTGTTGTGATCACCTAAAATCTCAAGCAGTTGTGATATTCTGAAAGTTGCACCATATGCTGCCCACCTCTCTTTTCAGTTCACCTCCTTCCTGTCAGTCTTTCCTCTTCCTTTCCCTTAGCTTTTTGGTGCCTCTTCCCAGCACAAGCGTCCTCTGCTCCCCCCTTTCTCCCTGAAGTGCACCCCCAGTAACACACACCCTTCTCTTGCTTGCCCTGGGACGGCGGCTCTGTGATGCAGAAAACCTTCCTCGAACTCTTCCAATCTTGGTCCCTCCCTAACCCCCCCCCTCAACCCTGGCACTTTTTCTTCTGGACATCCTGACATTCCAGCCCCAGTTCCCCCCCCCCCCCCCGCTCCACTCCACTCTTTCGCAGTCATCAAAGTCCTTCAGCTTTCTATGTAGTAACCCTGCGTGTCCCCCATTCCTTTAGGCACTTCCTTATGCTTGTTTTTGCCCAAAGTTGCTCTGTCTTGGAATACTCTTTTTTATGAACATCATGTAGGGTAGAAACACTGTCAAGTATTTTTCAGGAGTGCCACATGTGCAATTAATCTGCTCACAGAACAGAAATCATGTGTATGTACTTGCTGCATGCAACTGTTGACTTTCAGGGGACAAGTTCATTCCCTTGGCAGTAGGAGAAGCTGAGAGAGACAGAGAGGTATGAAGATGAGATCTTCAAGGACCTGTTAAAGTTGTCTCAGTCTGATGATACGTCTCTTTTGCAGTGATGGGGGGCATCAGCAAGAAAGGCACTCTGTAAATAAAGGAGGATTATGCTCAAGGTGTCTGCGGTGCTGCAGGGGTAGATGTCCATCATGGCAAGATTTCTTGAACGGACGTATTTCCTTGAGCCCCACTTTCACTTTCCATTCTCTCCACAGCAAGCAACACACTTCTAGTGTGACTTTGATTTGCTTCACCGCCAGAGTGGGGCAGATTTTCCAGTGAACACAGCTTTGCCCTGGACATTTTTCCTCCACCCACGACCAGCCTACTAGTTCCACCTTCCCACTCCCTCGCACACTGCCACGCCTTCCCATTCGCTCCACCTTCCATGTTGCCGGCTCCTTCTGCTTCCTCCTCATCCTGTTGGCATCTTTCTGCAGCGATCAAGTGGAAGTCAAAGAAAAGAAGCCCAACCACACGCTTAGTCCCATTACACCAACCTCTAAACCGCCATATTGATATATCAATATCTCAATATAATACTAACACTGAGTGCTTGCTTGTTCCATACAACCAATGTTCCTGTGAACTCAGCCCCCCCCCCCCCTTTCCAGGGATGGCGTGAACATCCCCCCCCCTACCGGGATGGCAGGGAGTTAATGTGGGAAAGATCTAATGCAGGAAGATGAAAATATCAAGGAATATTGAAATAACAAGCCTCTCTCTCTTCTCCTGGCACTGGCAGCAGCAGGAAATATGTGTATGTGGGGGGGGGGGAGGGGGAGAGAATATCAGTTCTTGGACATGGTCCCCTTCTTAAGCAGAGTGTGGTCTAGGGAACTGCTTTGAGTCTTTAATTTGGAGGAAGAGTACTTTTGGAAAGCGACTAGAATATCAGTCTAACAGCAATAACAGTAATATCAATACAGCAGCATTGTAAGCATTTTAACAAAGCCAGCAACCTTAATCCTTAACATATAATGCTACTTCCTCCTCCTTCCATATTTGTCCTTTTAAAGCACGTTGTACCCCTCAACTCTAATATTCCTATTCTGAGTGCCATCCCACCAAGTTTCAATAATGCCTGCTAGGCCACAGCCTCCTTCCTGCATTAGGACTTCCAGTCCCTCCTGCTTGCTTCCTGTCCGTTGTGCTTTAGCGCAGAGGCATCGGAATCCATGGCTTATGTGTCCCGAGGGTTTCATTTCTGCTCTTACCTGTGCATGAGCCCCTCCCTGCACACCTGCAGTGTTCTCATCTCCAGTTACCTCTCCTAGGAAGCAGAGACCATCTTGCTGGGCCACGTGGCAGTGATGATGATGGAGCAAACAGGGCTGAAGGTCAGCTTTCCCCGTGTTCTCAGGGCACAGATCACTCTGCTAGGCCTGGGGAGGTGCAGGGTGACTCTCCTGGAGGTTGAGGAGCTTGGTGTGGGGGACGGAGTCTTCTTGGTTTGTGTGCGTCTGAATCCTGCCATTCATAGCCTGTTTTTGTGCAGACGTGGCTGAGGGGAGAAAGAGCCCTTTGATGGGCGGGCAGAGCCTTCTGACAAGCCCTCACTGTCTCAGCCTGGGAAAGGCTGGCGGGGCTGCGCTGAAACCGTCTCCTTTCAAAGGGTCTCTGTTCCTGGCAGTGAAGCTGGCGGCTGCTACTGCTGCTGCTGCTGCTGCTGCTGCTGCTGCTGCTGCTGCTGCGAAACGTTTCTGAGGACAGCTGCCGGTTTCTCTGAGTGAGCTGCTCTCATGGCAGAGCCTCTTCCTGATCCCAGCCTTCTCTTGCCAGGCAGGGCTTTCCTCTGCCCTTGGGAACCCCCCACCCCTGCTCCAGCAAACTCCTGCTCTGCCCCTCCTGCTCTGCCGGACATCTCTCTCCTCTGAGGACAAGCGTTGGCACCAGGGGCTGCCAGCTCTGGGGGGCGGGCGAGGGGGGGTTCCTGAAGATTTGGGAGTGAGTCCTGGAGAGGGACCTCAGCAAGGCCCCTCCCGTCACGCCATGCCTTCCACCTGAGCCGAGCGCACCATTTCCCCAGGGAAACGGACCTCTGTCGCCTGCAGATCAGTGGTCGTCCTGGGAGCGTGGCGAGCCTCACCTGGAGGCTGGCAGCCCTGGACAGGCAGAGGTGCTGGTGCTGGTGGATCCATCCGCCTTCACTGACTTGGCTGGTTCTGCCCACAGTCAAGGGAGGGCGGCCTTCGCAGGGGGGAGACCCAGAACGCGGCGTTTTGAAAAGTCTCTTCACTGACTGCGGCCAGTTGGTTCCCAGGTCCAGTTCAAGTCGCTCGTCAGACTTGGGAGTTCGTATCATTTCTTCTGTTTTTGCTATTAATTCCAAAAGGGATTGGTTTTTTGTTGTACTTTTGGATATTTTTTTAAATTATTGTTTCATTTCCATAAGTCTGTATTGTTATTACTCCCATTCTTTTCAATGGAATCCCCCCCCCCCCGCTCCACATTTTTGTCAGGTTTCTACCTTCATGGTTTTTCATCCAAATTAAACAAAACTCAAAGGGACTGCTCAGCTTCTCTAGGGCACCCACACAGTCACATCTCAGACTGGATACCTTTCCCTTTTTTGAAGCAGTGGAAGACACCCATGTTGAACATGACAGAGTTGTAATGGCTGGTTTTGATGCTGCTTTAGGATTTCACTTTGTGAGCCACCTTTCACAGCTGCTCTGGAGAGGCGGCCCAGAAAATTTACATAGGTTGATTCCGCATGGGCCAAAAACAGCGGTGTGAAAATGGTGTAAACCCTTTTACACCGTTTTAAACCCTTTTACACTGTTTTCACACCACTGTTTTTGGCCCATGTGGAATCAGTCATAGAAAGAAGGACCGAAATTGGCAACTAGCACTTACCTGCATGTGCTTCATGCTTGTAGCATCCAGGTTTTTCCATGATGCAAATAAGTCATCCCTGATTCCTCCATAGGGAGATAATCATGAAAAAGGAAATGGGACCTTCCAGGAATGGCGGCAGGGGCAGGTCAGTGGCCACCGTGGAAGGAGCTCTGTGGCACAGGCATGATGCATCCGTGGCAGATCTCGGAAACACTAACAGCCCCTTCCCACACTGGATTTCTGCTTACCACATTTATTTACATAATTTACGGTCTTCCTTTCTCACTGAGACTCAAGGCAGATTACAGAATGTTTTTTTAAATGGACTGAACAGTATGAAACAGCCAATAAACAATGCAGCGGGGCTAGGATTACTGAATGAGAAAGAAATAGACCCAAAAAATGGGGGAGGGGGGAGGATAAGAAAAAAACCTGTCTGAGGCATGACATACCACCATGCAGAAAATGGGTTCCAAAGGTCAAAGACAATGCAGGAAAAGCAAGGGGGAACACGCCAAAAGCATGGCAAGGAAGTGTAATCCTAATTCCTTCCTGAGATATTCCATTCTACAACAGTTCTACTCCCTCAATGGAAGTGCCCTCTTAAATATTTCTGTTGTGCCTTTCAGTGAAGTGATAGAAGCGTGGGGGCCTTCCTGACCTCCCCACACCAGCTGTTCCACAAAGCGAGAGCCACCACAGAGGAGGCCATGTGCAGGATTGGTGGGTTCCCTTTGGCAGGACGGCAGCTTCAGGAGGCTTTGTGCAGACGAGTGGAGCTTTGACAGACTTGCCAGATGGAACACGGGGCGGGGGTGGGGGGGGGGAGACTGTGTGCTTGGATAACCTTGCAAATGTTAGGCATTTCAAGGGGGAAACAAGGGCCAGGAGGCAAGACCAGGGGCTCGCTCACCTTTAAAAAGACCCAGCACTGATGGGATGATTTCCTGTTGGGACAGGTAGGAAGCCAGCTTTTGATTTGCACAGAATTCTTGGGCAGAAGGCAGATTCGCCTGGGCAGGAACATAAGCTAGATGCTTGCAACACATGAAAGTGACTTTCTTTTGTGTCTCTGTGTGAGAACAAGTGCCTTTAGACTTCCAGAGGTAAGAAAAGCACTCTCTCCCCGTAACGTCTACTGCTGCTACTCTTGAGTCTCTGCAAAAAAAAGGCGGTTTATGGAAAATCCTTCCCCAGCATCAATGTCAAGAGACCTTCATTGTGTGGGCAACTTGGGAGGCTTATCCCAGGGACTGCCGTTGGATCTGAGGCTGCAGAGTTGGCTGCTGTGAAACAGGACCCCTGACCAGGAGCAGCAGTGGCAGAGTGGTTATGAGCAGGTGTACTCTAATCTGGAGGAACCAGGTTTGATTCTCCGCTCTGCCGCCTGAGCTGTGGAGGCTTATCTGGGGAATTCAGATTAGCCTGTGCACTCCCACACACGCCAGCTGGGTGACCTTGGGCTAGTCACAGCTTCTCGGAGCTCTCTCAGCCCCACCTACCTCAGAGGGTGTTTGTTGTGAGGGGGGAAGGGCAAGGAGATTGTCAGCCCCTTTGAGTCTCCTTGCAGGAGAGAAAGGGGGGGATATAAATCCAACCCTTCTTCTTCAGAGGACAGCTGCATCTCCCCTTGCAAAAGCAGCAGCTTCCAGAGGATTCGTCCTTGTCTGTGTTGTGTAGGGTGCTGCAACAACCACAGCTCGCTCCTCCCTCCCTCCCTCCCTCCCTTAAATACTGAGGTTGGTCCTGTTCCTGTGGGTGGCTCTTCTGTCTGCCTGGGGAAACGCTTTCCTTTGCACCAGGGCCACACTGGTCCAGCTGTTTCCAGCTGGGATGCCCCTGGAGCTGGCAGGCCGTGAGGGCGCGCCATTCCCAGCTCTGCCTTCAACTGCCTGGCCAGGAGGGCAAGGGAGACCCATCCCAGGGAGGTGGATGGTGGTGCATCTGTGGAGGACAGGAAGTTGGGAAGGGGCAGGAATGTGGAGTTTTCAGTTGCTTTGCCCCACCCCCTCCCCTGTGAAGCATCCTTGACTCCTCTGACTGAATATGCTCTTCTAAAGGAATTTAACATACCAAAAATATTATGCTTTTAAAATAAATCAATATAAAATAAGATTTGTAATGGAGAACAACTTGATGTAGTGGACTTGGATTAGGGAGATCTGGGTTCAAATCCTTCGTGCCAAGTCAATTTACTAGGTGACTTTGGGCTGCTCACAGTCTCTCAGTCTAACCTACCTCACAGGGTTGTTGTAAGGGCAAAATGAAGGAAGGGAAAATGGGGACAAGACAAGATAGAAAAATGTGCTAAATAAACATTTTAAAACATGTTTATGTTAATGCAGGTGGGAAACTCGACATTTCCTTGTCTTTTGACTTGGCAGCATGGTGTCAAATTCCTCAGGACCAAACTGGATGTAATGGCACCCTTGTGTCCACGGAGGGAGTGCTGCTGTCATTTTAAAGTGATTTAAGCTTGCCCAATCCTGATCAGTCCTGCAGCACTGAGAGTTGGGGGGCTCTTGTCCGCAACCCCCTGTGTGCTCTTTCTGGTGCCAAAAATCACAGAATCATAGAGTTGGATCAAGTCCAACCCCCTGCCATGCAGGAACACACAGTCCAAGCACTCCTGACTGTTGGCCATCCAGCCTCCGTTAAAAAACCTCAAAAGAAGGAGATTCCACCATTCCACTGTCGGACGGCCCTGACTGCCCGGAGGTTCTTCCTGATGTTTAGGTGGAATCTATTTCGTTGTACCTTGAACCCATCACTCCTGGTCCTGGTCTCTGGAGCAGCAGAAAACAAGCTTGCTCCCTCTCCGATAAGACATCCCTTCAAACATTTAAACATGGCTATCATGTCACCCCTTAACCTTCTCTTCTCCAAACTAAACACACCACCCAGCTCTGTAAGCTGCTCCTCTTGGGTGGGGCGGGGCGGGGTGACCATTTGGGAGGTCTTTCCCATTTCAGTTCAGTAGCCAGATGGGAGAAGGCAGTTCTGGGGCCTGAAGTGGAGCACAGGAGTGAGTCTCTCTCCCACCCACAGCCTCAGAGTGTCTTGCCCAGTTCCTGGGGGAGAGCTGTGCCCGCCCTCTTCTGTTTCCCATCCCAGCATTTTGGAAGGGGGCAGGGCTTGCGGGACTCACAGTTCTTTTTGTCCATGGCTCTGCAGCTCCCCCCCCCCCCCCCCGGTCTTGTTGCACCCCTTCAAAGCCACGGCTGCTGAGGCCAGGGCCTTGCGGGGAAGGGGGGGGGCGGTTGGCAAAGCTTGGCTAAATTTAGCATGAAGGCAGGGGCTGTGCTGGGGACTCGGCAGCTGCACGCTTTCTTGCATCTTTGTTAGTTGGATTTCCTGGCATGAAATAATGAGCTGCCTCCCATCCCAGTGCTTGTGCAAAAACCTGGGGAGGAAGTTAAGCGTGACATGGAGCTACCCTATTTTGGAGAGGAGATTTGTGTTAAAAGCCAGGGGGAGGCATTGGCCCTGCTGCTGGCCTCCTGCTCAGTTGGGACACATGGGCCTTCATGGGGGGGGGGGGGGGGGGAGGAACAGGGATCACCTGTGGCTAAGCAGGCATCTGCCAGGGAGCAGGGCTGGTCAACACGTCCTGGATTTTGACAGTCCTGGATTGCCATATCTAACCCCCCCCTCCCCCACAAGCTGTAATGGCAAGGAAACACGCATTGTTTTAAAACTTATTCATGATACCTTCATTCTCCAGGTCCTGCCTAACCCTGGAACATTTTCTGCCTCCCAACCTTCGAGGGCCACGGGGAGTCCTGCTTATTTTCTGTGAGATAATCACATGTTCCAGGGCTCTCGTGAAGTCGATTATTTTTAAATCCGCAGATGGTTTTCACATCTTCTGTCCTCATCGCATGTAGCAGCAGCTTTCCACCTCAGTAAACTGCTTTCTAATTTGGCCGGGGGCTGTGGAGCAAACCACTCTGTCACATTGGGTTGGTCTTCCGGATCTCCTTTGCGCACGCTGCCTTTCCTTTCTCTGTTACCATTCAAACCTCTGCATAGTTTCTTTGTCATTCCTTTCCTGTCTGTGCAAATAAATGCTTCCACAGTTGGGGACCCTGATCAGGTGGGAGGCAAAATGTTTTAAATGAAAATGTTTTAAATGAAAATGAATATCTTGGGATGGACCCACCAAGAGGGCTCTGTGCAGAGATGCTAGCATTGGAGCCGCCCGCTGGAGCTGCGGTGGTCCTGGGCCCCTGGCCCATCCAGTCCTATTCAGCAGTGGGCAGAGGCGGGCGGAAGGTTCTTTCCTCTCACCTTTGCATGGCCAGAGCCCTTCTGTCCACCCACCATGGTCTCAAGGGAGGGTGTCTAGGGGGCACCCAGACACACCCTCATGCAAGAGAGTGGGACTTGCTTGTTGGAGAGGGCATTGAAAAGTTGAGTGCTGTGTGGTTTCCGGGCTGATTGGCGTGTTCTAGCAGCATTCTCTCCGGACGTTTCGCCTGCATCTGTGGCTGGCCATTGGTTCTAAAGTTGACTGGTCATTGGTTCTAATCCCAACTCTGCCGTGAAATATACCATGCAGCCTTGGACTTAGACACTCCCGGTCAGTCTGAGCTACCTCATAGGGTGGTTGTGAGGCTAAAATAGGGGAAGAGAGTAAATACATAACATAAACAAGTAACACCCCCCCCCCCCACACACACACACGCACACAGAGGACTTGGGAGAAGGAAACTGCAGGGCCCTGTCTTCTCAATTCCCAAGGCAACCTCCCTGACTTAGACGTGGCTTGTGTGTGAATGTGAATGGATCAGGGCCTTTCCTCTGACTTCCCCGGCCTCTGACTTTTCCAGTAAGCCACAAGCGGCCCGATCCAGCCTTTATTCCAAGGGGCTCGAATGAGCACGTTTGGAGAAGAAGAAACAGGAATGCGCGGCCCGCGCGAGGAGTCTCGCCAGGTGTCCTGCGCAGATCAGCAGGTGAGGCCGACCCCGAGCCTCTGGCTGCCCCGGCGGCTGCTGGTTGCGCCCTCTCCCTCCCTCCCTCCCTCCCGCAGCTGCCCTCTCCCTGCCCGGTTCCGCCACCTTCCACTTGGCTCCCTAATCCCGGCGGCGCGGGGGGTGGGGGTGGGGGTGGGGGTGGGGGGGCTGCAGGCAGCCGCTTCTAATCGGCTTGGTCGCTCTGGCCGGGCCGCTGCTCATCTGCAGCCTGCTGCGCAGCTGGCTGCTCCCCGGGAGCCAGGAAGGACCTTCAGCCGCTGACCCCCGGGCGGGCCGCGTCCTGCTTGGCGGGCGGGGGTCTTCGGCGGGCGGAGCGGAGGGGGGGGAGAACTTGGGGCCGGGACCCTCCCCCTGCTCGGAGTCAGCGCCAGGAGCAGCTTCCTGCTTCTCTTTTGCTTTTCCTTTTTCGGCTTTAAATAAAGTTTATTTCAAAAAATATTTAAAAGGGACAAGACGTAACCAAACAACATAGCTTCGGTTGCATACATTTGTCCAAACATTTCCCCACTGGGATGGCCCCAAACTTCCATTATTAACGCATTTAAATGGTTGGCGACACCGTCCGTTCTGCATAACGTTCCATTATGTCAATTAACATGACAAAAAATTATTAAAGTAATTTATACGGCTGTTTTCAAACTATGCTTGTTTAGGTTATTATTATTTGTACAAATATTCACTATTGTATATTAAAATCTTTACACTATAGTTCAGTATGATAAATTAATAATTTCATTGTACAAATTGATTTTTTTACTATGACGAGGTAATGTTACATTTTTCAGAAAAAAAAGGTTTTCAGCGGTTCCCAGATATCTTCTTTCTCCTTTTCTTCTTCTGTCTGTCAAGACAGGGTTAAGGTATCTAGATCCATGTATGTCCATATTCTTATAAACCCATCATTTAGCAAGGGAAGCTCTTTTAATGTCCATTTTCTTGCTCTTTCTATGTGGGCGGTGGCAATTAGATATGTTATTAAACTATTATACGTTTTAAGTTTTTTTATCTTTGCATAATCCTAAGAGCTTCATGCATTTCTTGACGCCTGCAGAAAAAGTTTATCCTGTACACATGAGCTTAGCAGTACTGGGAATGTTTTCTGTCTTGTGAGTGACAGGCAGGCGGGACTCCTGGGTGGATCTGTAGGTAGCCTCCCAATTGCTCCGTTCACTCTCAGAAGGCGACGTTTTTGCCCTTCGCTCTGCTGCTCCCTGTGAGCGCCACGGTGAGGCCCTTGCCCTGGGGGGTGGGGGATGGGCTCCTTTCTGCATGTGGCTTCTGCCCAGGACTGGAGCGAGGAAGAACTGTGTCTGGGGCACCCATGCACCCTGCGCCCCAGAACGCCACACCCCCACACTGGCGCACGCCTGGTGTGTCATGCCCCCCCTTCCCCCTTAGTGCTCAGCCACTGCTGCTGCCCCAGAAGTCGCTTGGTTGCAAGAGCGCCTCCTGGCTCCCTGTCAGGCGGGCGTGTGGGGAGTCCGACCCAGTTCTCCAGGATTTTGCTGCTGTGCTGCTCTGACTGCTGTGCCACGCTGCCGGCTGTAGGTCATGCTGGAGCAGGCAAAGGTTTGAGACAGGTGGGAAGGGGATGTCCCCTTGCCATGAATGAAAGACGAGGGAGGGATGGAGTTCTGCACAGTTTTATATCACCTCCGTTGTGAGGGTGGTGTATTGTCCCGTGCCCTGCAACCACGCTGACAGAATCCAAGCTGCATTTGCCTAATGACGTGGCCAAGAAGGCCCAGCCAGCCAGCCGGCCGGCCCCTCCTTCCCCCCGTTGCCTTCCTGTTTTCTGCTTTGAGATGCAAATTTCTGCACAATTCCAGATCAGATTTTCTCTTCATTAGCATGAAATCTGACTAGTTCCACATTTTGTCTTGGTGAAAGAAACCTGAACGCTTTGTGAGTAGAAAGCCTGTCTGTGCAGCAGCATGATGGAGACTGTGCTTGTAGCCAGAAGCAGGCTCGGCTGCGGGGCAGGCAGAGCATTCCTGGCCAGGATCCTCCAGCCTCCCTCCTCCCTTTGGGCCCAGTCTTGCCTTCTGGAGCAGCAGAGAAGGAATCCCTGGGGCAGCCCTCCGGAGCCTGGAGCTGCACAGTCAGAGTCCCCCTCCGATTTCTCTTCTCCAGCCCCACAAACCCCATCATTCCTTCTGTCTCTCCAGTTTCTGCAGATCTCTGATCAGGAGGTGGTGATGGCCACTAACCTGGATAGCTTTAAAAGGGGCTTGGACAGATTTATGGCTACCAATCTTGATCCTCTTTGATCTGAGATTGCAAATGCCTTAACAGACCAGGTGATCGGGAGCAACAGCCGCAGAAGGCCATTGCGTTCACATCCTACATGTGAGCTCCCAAAGGCACCTGGTGGGCCACTGCGAGTAGCAGAGAGCTGGACTAGATGGACTTTGGTCTGATCCAGCAGGCTTGTTCTTATGTTCTTATGTTCTTATGACCCTTATTGTGCACTGATTTGCCTACATCCTTCTTGCAGGGCCAGGACTGGGACAGTGTCCTGCAGATGAGATCCTACTTGTCTGGTGCGGAACTATTACTTCTCACATGTAGCATACTACGTTACTACACTGATGCTGTGTAACAGTTAGTGCAGCTTAAAACTGCCTTGGCCTTTTTTTGCAGCTGCATCACACTGCTGGCGCAAGTCCACCTTGTGACTGACTGCAATCCCAAGGGCCTTCCCACTTGTAAAGTTTCCCCTTCAGCTCTCCCTCCCAGTTTAGTGCCACCTGCAAATCTGGCAAGGATTCCTTGCCCTCCCCCCTCCAAATCACGGAAGAGTTCTGAGTTCAAGCTTGAGTCTGCAACACCCCACTTGAGGCCTCCTTCCGGGGAGACGGATGTGCTGTTGACAAGTGTCATGTCCTGATTTGTATCCAACTGTTTGTGACTGTAGCTCACCTTACTGCCATCTAGCCCCCTTTTAACCAGTTTGCTAAATAAAAGGTCATTGAGGACTTAGTCAAAAGCGTCCTTAAAATCAAGCTATTTCACAGCCTCGGCAATTCCTTAGTCTAGTAAAATGATCAAAAGACACGATAAGGCTGGTCCAGTAGGATTAATTCTTGACAAATCCATGCTGGCTTCTACTGATCACTTAATTGCTTTCAAAATATCTATTAATTGAGACTGTTCTAGTCTCTTTCTTTGTGCTGACCCACCTGTAATTTCTAGGGTTCTCCTTTGTTATCCCTCCTACCTTTTTTGAAAATGGGGCTAACGTTTGCCCTCCTCCAGCCTTGTGGCACGTCTCCCCTTCACCAAGAGGTCTGATGGATGATGGGCAAAGGCTCAGCAAGGTCTCTGGGTAGTTCTTTCAGCACTCCTGGGTGCGTGCCATCTGGCCTGGGGGATCTGTACTCATCCAGGGCAGCCAAGTGCTTCTCACCTACCTTCCTGTCCATGCCAACCAGCAGCCCCGATGCCGTGCCTGGCCTGCTGCCATCTCCACCTGAGCCTGTTCTCTTCTCCTGGGAAGACGGGCAATGGGCCTCTCTGCTTTCTCTCCGTCCTCTGTCAGAGCTTCTCCCTGTTCATTCAGCTGTGGGCCTGTTTGTTCCTCACGTATCTGGAGAAGCTTTTCTTGTTGTAGTGGATGAACACAGCAGGAGCTGCTTCCCTGTAAAGGTCTGAGGCACTGAGGCAGGGCTTTGGAGGAGATGCCCACTGCCTTGCTGCATGGATGTTTCACTGGCCCGTGTTAGTCGTGTTTCTGAGCTTTGGCTGTTCTTGCTTCGCCAGGGTGAGAAGCAAGACAGGGCAAGGCTGTCCTTCCTGTGTCAACAGGATCTCTCAACAACCTCTGATACCTGCCGCTGGCTGCCTGCAACGTGCTTCAGGGGAGTCATGCTTGGGTGGTCTGCCCCTTCTTTGCCGTTCATCCTTTGGGGCTCCCCAAAGGGGCTTTGGGGCTCCTGTGCTTTTTAGCATCTAGGCCTGCCAAGGCCTTGAAGCAACAACTGTTTGCCCTTTCAGCCATCTCAGTTCAGGGGGAGGATGTTTGGGGCAGTAAAGCTGGTCTATTGATCAGTCCTGTCTCTCTGTGTAGGACTTTTTATCTCAACCTTCCTTCAAGGAGCTCAAGAGACCGTACATGATTCCCCCTTCCCCATGTTATCCTCACAGCAACCCTGCGAGTCCTGGTTGCCTGGAAGTGTGTGAATGGTTCATGATCACCCAGCCAACTTCATGACAGTAGAGGATCTGGATGTGGTTCCCTGAGATCCTTGTCTGGCCCTCTAACCACCACCCAACACTGTCTGGACAACAGGTGCCCGTCTGTCCTAGGCTGGGACCCCGTCATGAGCAGGAGTGTAGTTGGACCTTTGTGCACGCTGATCCACCCTGGGTTCAGCCAGGGTACAGAGCACCTTCAACCGACTTCGGACGCTTTGCGAACCGGGCCCTTTGCCAGAGTAGCCAAACGTGGCTCCAGTTGTCCCTGTTCTGGCCCCTTCCAGATTTCCTCCTGCACTCTAGATGAGACTGTTTCCAAGGAACCATCATAAATCCAAAGAGTACAAAATATGGCTGCAGAATTGCTGGCTGGAGTTGTATACGAAAGACATCTCCCGCTATGCTGAAGCGGCCGGTCCCTGGACTCACTTCAAGTTGCTGGCTCTTAACTTGAAAGCCCTTCGGCAAGAGAGCCGAAGGACAGAGCTGCCTGCTCCCATGTCCACCCACTTGACCATGGAGGGGTTCTGCTGAGGTCTTGGGGAACTCCAACCTTCTGCGATTGGCGGTGGCAAGAGACAGAGCCTTTTGGGTTGTGGCAACTCATATGCTCCATTCCCTCCTTTCTCCGGGCAGCAGCAGCAGCAGGCCTCTTTGAAAGTGTACTTTGTAAATTATGTAATGAATAAATAAACGGGGCCATTTCCCCCAGGTGTGTCCCTGGATCCACAGAGGTGGCGAAAGGGAAGGAATTGGCCACCTTCTCTATAAAACCCTCTTTGTTTTGGCTTCTGGGGAGCAGAAAGTCTTTGGCCTTCTTGCTGGCCTGGCCCATCCTGGACTTCCTGGCAAGTTCTCACAGCATGTAGGCATCCGTAGGCTTTGCTGATTCCCCTCTCCTCAGCAGCCTCAGGGCCCCACTGCACTGTGTGGGTATCTGCTGTGAACCCCGCCCCCTACGAATGAATTCTTCTATGTTTGAAACAGCTGAGATGTTTCCTGTGTGTGTGGGTGTTGGGGGGGGGTTCAAAATACTGTGTGATGCTGCAGTCATGTGCTCCTTCTGTGGAGCGATCCCCACTGTGAGGGTTTGCTGGGGTAGCTGGCTCGATCATCGCACGGCCTCCACGCCTAGCCCCGCTGCACCGCCCCGCCTGGCTCTTCCTCACTGATGCATAATGAGCTTGATAAGAAATTGTCTCATTAACAAGATTAGCCATGGGAATCCTGAGTGCCCGCCTCTCCATTTTGTAAAGCTTCTCATCCAGCTCAGCAATTCCCTGCTGTTTGGGAGGCATCTCCGGACCACCTCGGAAGGTGACTGTCTGTCTCCATCATTGCAGAGTGGATTGGAGAAAGAAGTCAAGGTGAATACTCCACCCCCGCCCCGCCCCCAAATCCCGCTAACAGGTCAAGTGAATTGCTTCTCACCCAACCCAGTTTCTAGGGACAGACTAAGTGAGTCATGGGGAGCTGGATCTCCCAGCCTCTCTCTCAGTCTGCAGGGGGACTTCTGAGCCCCCAATGCTTTTCAACTGAAGGGCAGCCTTTCCTCTGAGGGGTTGTTGCCTCTGACTGCAGCACCCGAGTCTCCATTGCAGAGGGGAGCGGGGCAAATAGCTCCTGTTTGTGCCTTTTCCCTTTTGCGGCATTCCGCAAATGGGTAGAGGACTGGTGGAAACTCACGACGGCTTCTGGGGGCTTCTGGCTGACGGCTGCCTTGGAACCTCTGCTCCAGCTGGAAGAGCTTTTGTGCCTTCTCTCATCTTCACTGCTTTCAGAGCTACGTGGAGCCCTGCACAATCAGGGCCTTGCTTGAAGTCATGGGGTTAGCTGGGCTGGAGGTTGCAGCTGAGGCCAACTCCCACCGGTGGTCCTCTGTGGGCCAGCAGACCCTCTGCAGGGCTGGGAGGAGCTGAAACAGTCCTGCCGTTAACCCACCCCCTGGGGCCTGAGGGCCTGGAGCCCAGCCATTGCAACTGCTCTCCCCCTTTGATCAGGAGGGACCCCTCCCCACCTCCCAGATGTCCGCGCGGGCGCTGAGAGGCTCTGTCCTTCTGATTTGCTGCCACTAAAGACGCTTGATCATGAGACTGAGAGTCTTCCCTGTTCCCTCTCTGATTGTGGCATCCTTTCTTCAACCTTTCCTCCTCCTCCTCTTTTTTCTCCGTGCCCCTTTTCATCTCCCTCTCTCAGAAAATCCATTTAAATGCAATTCCATTCTTCAAGCTTCCTCTTCATGCATGTCTAATGAATGTCAGCAAAATGCTATTACAATGCAGCCGAGGAGGATCCAATCTTGCCGAGTGTCTACAAGTCATTTGGAAAAAACCCTGGGAGCGCTTCCAGTTTTATTACAGTGTAATTAGAAATAAAATCTCATTGCAATAGTTGAATGAGAGATGGGTGTTAATCCTTTAACGTGGAAGATAGAGCTGTACTTAGAGAAGAGATTAAGGGCAGGAGGAAAGCGAGCCGCCCGGCCGGGCATGCCAGCCGCTCTGACCGTCTGCTCCTTTCTAGCCGAGTGGGAATCTCATGCAAGTCAGCATTTTTGGCTGTCACACACGGGGCAGGTGATGGTGGTGGCCCAGCATGGCTTCCTTCCTGTTCTTGCAGGTGAGACTTGCCAGGCTGGTCGCCCTCGTCTGCCTTGTGGGATGTCAGCCTTTCTTTGCCAGGGGATCATTCTTTGGGAAATGCCCTTGAGGCTCTGGTGATCTGGTAGCCATTGAGCACTTCAGCTGGGGTCGTGCAGGGGAGAAATTCAAATAAAGTACTGTAAGCCTGATTTTGCATGCTGTAATTGCCCCTCTGTTGGCACGGGGAATGCCCCGACGCAATCGAGAGTTTTGCACAGCCCCTGGTGCTGCAGCGTGGCTGCCGTGTTTCTGCCCCGGAGCTGCCCCACGGCAATCGCTTTGCTCCACGGATTTCCTGAACCGCAAAGGTTGAGATCCTTTTGAAATGCCCCTTAGTTGCTCCGGAGGCTTCCTCTGCTGTGCAAAACTCTTTCTGAGCAGAAACAGGGCCAGTTTTCCTGCCTCGCCACTCTGGCCTGCCCCACCAGTGCACAGCTGCTGAGAAGCGATGCCCTCCCCCCCCCCCCGCAGTGAAAAAAAACAGAGGGAGAAACAGTTTTTATAAAGGAGGGAGAAACCTTGGGCAGAAAAGCGGCATGTGCAGGTGCCACGAACAGGAGGGCGGCGATTCTCTTGCACGCGCAAGGATTTTAGATTTACATTTTAGACAGGGGGTAGAGGGCAGTGATCCCATCGCACACACAAGGATTTAGACGGTGGGGGGGTGGGAAGGCACCAATTCTCAGCACCTGATTTGTGTTCAGAATCATGTAAAACTGAGCGGGGGAATGGGGCGAGATTCAGCCAATCCGAACGCAGGAGGCTGCCCGCGCATGCGTGAAAGAGACTACGGAAGAGCTTGTGGTGCTTAAGTGGTGCTTATGGGAAAGCCCCCGGCTTGTCGGGAACCATTCAGGGCTTCCCTCACTGGCCCTGACTTGAGCAAAAGAAAGGGCTGGGCTGCAGCAGTGGGGAACTACAAGCAGGGTGAGAACTGCTGCGCTCCCTGGATAAGCCACGGAGCATTTAGGAAGTGCAGAATCAGCTTAAAGTAAAAGGCTTTCAGCAAGGAACTCCGCAAAGACTCCTGAGTAGCCTTAGTGACTGTGGAGTACGAGAATAGGTCCTTTTATGGATTAAAAACTGGTTAAACAACAGTGAGCAGAGAGAAGGAGTAAAAGGATAGTTCCCGGGGGGGGGGGGGGGAAGACAGGGGGGTTAGATCCACAAGGGTTTGTATTGGGGATGGTGCTATTTCACTTGCTCATAAACAGTTTGTGATTGGGGGTGGGCCATGCCACAGCCCCGTTTGCCCACGGCACAGACTTATTTAGGATAATGAAAACAGAGGTTGGCTATGAAGAGCTTCTGGAGGATCTCTCTAAATTGGGTGTGCGGGCAAAGATGTCGCAAACGAAATTACGTGGAGGCGAGTATAATGTGATGCACTTTGGAATAAAAAATCCCAGCTTTAAGCATATGTCGGTCGGTTCTCAATTTGTGCAAACTCTCAGCGAAAGGAACCTTGGACAGCTCAGTGAAAATGTGGGAATGGTGTGGAATGTGGCAGGTGTGAAAAAGGCAAACTCCATGCTGGTGACTGTTAGGAAAGGGTTTTTTAAAACTGAATATTATACTGTCCCTGTATAGATCTGTGGCCCAACCACATTAGAAATGCTGTGTGACATTTTTTTCAACCATGCCCTCGGGGCGGGTGGGGGTGTGGCCCCACCCTTGAACCCCCCCATAAAAAATCTATACCTACGTCCTTGTCTCATTGTAATCTCTAGGGAATCTTTCTGGGGCTTTGAGGGGGGTGTATTTTTAAAGGCAGAGGCACAAGATTTTCAGCACAACTGTAACTCTCCTCAAAAGAAACCCAAAGTTTGGTGAAGACTGGGTTAGGAGGTCCCATTTCCTCCATTGGAAATCATGGCGGTCCCATGGGGCATCTGGTTTTGGGCTCCTTAAAGTTGAATCCCCAACCCAATCTTTACCAAACTTGGAGGTTCTTCTGAGGAGAGTAACCAGCAGCTATGCTGAAAATTTGGTGCCTCTACCCTTTAAAATATGCTTCCAGACCCCCAGAAAGATTTCCCATAGAGTATAATAGACCCAAAAAATTTTGGATTCTCCCCCCTCAAAAAAAACCCTGAGGAAAAAACCCACACTGGTATGGGGATTTGGGATTTTTCAGGAATCTGAAAATGTTCAGCTTCAATATACTCGTATCTGAATTTTACTTACGTTTGTTATGCACACTCCTAGTACAGAAAGCAGCCAAGATGATTGAGGGATTGGAGCACAATTTCTATGAAGACAGACTGAAGACTTTGGGTTTAGAAAAAAAGAAGACCACTGGGGGCAGGGAACAGGAAAATGATGTAGATGCATAAAATCATGCCTGGGGCAGAGGGTAGGCAGAAAAAACCTCTTTATCCCTATTCCAAAAAGGGTACCCACTGAATTTGATTGGCAATAGATTCAGAATTGACTACAAGAAGTACTTCTTTGTGCAATGAATGAATGAAATGTGGAATTAACTGGCAGAGGAGTTGCATTTGAATCTAAACCGTGATTTTAAATTTTGGCTTTGTATTTTTATATTGTAAGCCACCTTGAGCTCTGTAAAGAGGAAAGGTGGGTCACAAATGATTTAAATAAATAACGTTGCCCCAGGCATAGCTGACTCTCATGGACAGATTCATGAAGGTGAGGCCTGTTAGTGGCTACCAGCCATGGTGACTGAAGAGAGCCTCCACATTCAGAGACAGTCAACCTCTGAATCCCACCGAGGAGGCAACCCCAAGGGAAGGCATCAGCATCTCTGCCCTACTGCTGGACCTCCAAAGAAATTGGCGGGCCGCTTTGTGCAGCAGGGCACAGGACTGGATGGCTCCTTGGCGTGGTCCAGCAGGGCTCTCCGGAGGTTCTGTTGTTCTGGGGACTCCTCAGTCTGGGCCTGCTTGCCTGGCAGAGGTGATCTTGTTGAGCCGATGGAGGCGAGACGTCTGCTGGTTCCAGCACAGGAAAGACCCACAGAGGCCAGGCTGGGAGGCTGACCTGTCAGGGAGCCTCTCGTCCTGTTGGGAGCAGCTGACATACGAGCAGGAAGCAGTGGCCTGGAATGACAGCCCAGATGGGCAGGAAGGAAGCAACTGCCGGCAGTCTCCACACTCACCTTATTTACTCTGACTGCTGGGAGGGGCGAACACGTGCAGGACTGCAGGTTGTGCTCTCCCTCTGCAGGCACCCTGTTTATTTCTGAGGGGGATACAGCAGTAGCCACAGCAGAGAGGAGGTTCAGTTGGTCAAAGTCTGAGAAACAGGGCACCCGACATGGCTCCAGGCAGAGACCTCAGAGGTTGAGGTGCCCAGTGGTTCCTCTGTCCCTGGAGCCTGCCTGTGGTTCTCCTGGATGAGGAGGCCAGTCCTGTGAGGCCACAATCTGGGCTGCAGCCCTGAGGTCGTGGGGTCAGGTGGCTGGGCCAGGGCCCACAGGAGAGCTCGCTCTCTGAGCACACCAGCCCTTGAGCCCCTCTTCCACAGTGGCTGGACTTCCTGCAGGGGCAGGGGTTTCTATAGTCCCTGGATCCATCTGGATTCCAGGAGAACTCCCGGCCTGCCCTGCAAGGCTGGCTGTCACCCCCCACCCAGGGCAAAGGCTCCCTGAAGGGAAGCTGCACCTGGCCTGCCTCGGGGCACCTTCTGAAAGGGGTTTGGGGAGGTCTTGCCAATCAGAAAACTCCTTGTGGCGGCGCTGCTGCTGCCGCCACCACCTAAAGTGGCATTTTTAAAAGCAACCTTGATTTGTCTTTGTTCCCCACTTGCCTGTGGGGAATGAATGGGGGGGGGGGGCTGGCAGAGAGCAGTCTCCTCATGGCTGGCTGGAGGGGCTGCCCCACAGCTAATCAGCTCAGCTGGGCCGCTTCCTTGGCGGGGGTGGTTCTTTGGAACAGAGGCAAAAGTCTCGTCTTCTGTGCTCTGGCAAGGACATTTCGGTGGGTCGAGGCGCACACAGGTCCCCCTGATAGTTTTGAGGAGACCCTCTGTGCTCAGAAGCAGTATAATTCTGACTCTGGGCTGTTGGGGCACAAGAGCGCTCCAGTGCCAGCTCGTTGCCCTCATGGCCTGCTTGTGAGCTCCTCAGGGGCACAGCGTTGGAAGGGTTTTTCTTGGGTTTAACCCAACCAGATTCTGTGGTCTTCTTCTCCCAAGGTTTGCTTCCTTCCTCCCTTCCCACACACACCTTCTGGACAAAGGAGAGCATCATGGTCATAGGTCTGGTGGAGGAGTCTTGCATGCGTCCCTTTCCTGCCCCCCCCCCCCACTGTTTCTCCAGGGCAGGACCTTGCATGGGGAGGGCTGGTGCTGTCCAAGCCCCACGCTGATCCTTCACTTGCAAAAGTCTGGATTTCTAGAAGAGAGACGCCATGCTTCTGGGAAACTCCCATAAATTAAATGCACAAAAAAATTGAAACAGGGAGGGCTGGGGAGTGGCAGAGAAGCAACAACTCGCAAAGCAGCAGCTGATCATTACCATAGCAACCACAGCCCCCCCCCCCCCAGCTTTTGTTTAAAATTCCAGTACAGCCAGCATAGTCTGCTATTGGTTTGTTGACAGACATGAAACTCTTGGTCTGTCTGCAGGTTGCATGTTGCGCCTGGGTCGGTACACTTCTTTGGCCCCCGTATGTCGTCCTGCCAGCCCTGCACCACGGCCCTGGGCGCCACATTGCAGAGCCAAATGTGCATACGTGTGCACGCAGTGTGTCATAAATGCCCAGATTGAACAATGTGTGCTGATTTCCTCTCATGAGCCCCAGCAGCAGCAGCTGTCTGCTGCGCTCTGCTGTTTCTGTGGCTTCTGAGGTCTGTGTTGAGACTGAGGCGGGCGCTTCTGTGGTGGCCACCATGGGGCCCTTGGGGCCTGCCATCTGAGCGGCGCTCTGCCCTCCCGAGCCTTGTCCTGGCTGCCTTCGGAGCTTCCTTTGCTGGGAAGGGAGTGTTGTGCTCAGGAGACATGCACAGAACACGAGGCCCTGGAAGGAACTGGCCGGAAGGGCCCCGGGGCGGAGGAGACCTTTGGAGACTTCTTCCCATTCTTCTTCAGCCGGACACACACCTGCTACCTGCGAGGCCATCCTGGGCGCTGCCGTTCAGCCTGTGGCCATGAGCTGCCCTGGATGTCTTTTCCTCCCATCCCAGAGGCCTGTTTGTTTTCTCAGACGTCTAAGTGATTTGAACTAATTACTTGCTTGGAAGGACGGGTTCCCTTTTCATGCTAATGCTTCATGGAAGAGGCCCCGTGGTCTGCAAATGCCAGCCAGCTTTTGGTTGCTGCTTCCTCTTTCTGAAGGTCCTTCTCGGCTGTTCTTGGATGTCTCCCCGGCTGCCCCTCAAGGACGAGGGCGGGGGCAAGTTGTGGGGGAGGTGGGAATCAAAACAGAATTCCTACTCAGGTTCAGTTGTGCACCGCCCAGGGGGACATATGGGGTCAAAAGTCCCTGGGGGGAGGCCATTTAGTCACGTGGGGGCGGAAAATCGCCCCACACCCCTCCTCCTTCCCCTTCGGTCCACTCACAGACCTGCATCCCGGAGTGGAGAGCCTCGGGAAGGGGTGGTGGGGTGGTGGCAGCGTCCCCCTCCCAGAAGGGCGCAGAGAGGAATGTGGCAGCCGAGCCAGCAGGTGGCCCTCCCTGCCCGACCTCCGGCAGCTGCTGCCTCCGTCTCCCTTCCCATCAGCAGAGGGTGGCCGGCCGGGAGTGGAGATGAAGAAGGTGCCCCTGGCCTTGGCTGGGACCAAAGACCCCCAGCGGTGCCTGTCCCCCCCCCCCCCGTGAGTACCCGTTTGGCTTCCCCAAGGGGATGGCCCTCGGTGCGCTGCTTGCAGCCATGAGAGCCCAGGCTTCGAGGGATGGAACGGGGAGACCCTAGCATCCAGCCTGCCCTCCCCCAGCACCCCCTGGGGAAAGCAGGGGGCAGCGGGGAAGGCGGCTCTCTTCCACCCAGCCTGCCCCCACCGTTTGCCTGTCCCTTTGCATCGTGGCTCCTGCTTTGAAAAGGGGGGGGGGTCTGCTCTGAATAAACAGGTGTGGTTGTTGCTCACCAAGACAAGAGTTTTCCTAGGCGAGTGAAACACTTGGCCATACCCACTTTCTAAAACACTTGGTGGGCGCTAGGGAAGGTGTTGGTGGGTGCCACATTGCACACAGACACCATGTTGGGGGACCCTGCTGCTCTAGGGAGATGCCACTCCCCCCACCCACTCACCACTAACACAAATGGGAAAGTTGACTCCTTGAAGCTTTTTTGTTCAAAAGTCCTCCATTTTTGCAGGGAAGTACTTTTGGGACAGGGTTTCAAAGAGGCAAGGAATGGCTTCACTCTCAGGGTATAACCCAGCCTTCCAGCCTGATAGAAGAGACTTTGGGGGTCCTATTTATTCCTTCATGTGTTTCTAGTCCCCTCTCCTTCTCACTGAGACTCCAGATAGATTGCACAGTGTAGGTCGCCGCAATCAAAAAGCATTACGGTGAAGAAGCCATCCTGTCCCGAGGCCGTCTCCTGCTCAAGGACTCTGCTCTCTTGCCTGGAGTCAGGAGCTGTCCTTGTCCACCGTGCTGGTGCCCTGTGTTTGACTGCTTCACCTCTGAGACACTGTAACCTCGCCCACCAACCAAGAGGTGTTGTGTCTTTGGGGATATCAACTGACCTGCCTTTGCTCTGCTTGTCTCTTCCAGAAAACAGATTTTTTATTACATTCTACGGAGGGCTGTACATCTCTGACGTTCAGAAGGAAGATGCCTTGTCCACCTACAGATGTATCACCAAGCACAAGCACAGCGGCGAGACCCGGCAGAGCAACGGAGCCCGTCTGTCTGTCTCAGGTACGTGGCTTCCTTGAGGTTCTTTCTCTGCTCCTGTGGGTGACCCCACAAAGGTGGCTCTTCTGTTGCCCACTGCTAAGGTGTGGTGGCTGATCGGCGAGGAAAAGCATTTGTGTGGATGGAGCCAGTGCCCAAGTCAATCTAGCATCTGGGCAGGGAGTGCTGCCGTCAGCTCAGGAGATTCCCCTTGGGCTTCGCAGAGGCACCACACAAAGCTCCCTGGGTCTGTCCTCACCCCTCTTGTTTTAGTAGTCCTTTGCTGCCAAGACAGGCAGAACCTGGGATGTGCTAAAGAATGACTGTGGCAAGCAGAGGAGGCAGTGACTGGCTGGCTGGCTGCTCCCAAGCGGCCCATTTGGGTGTTTCACTCAGGCTGTCCCTCCCAGGACTGTGGTGGGAGGTCATCGGCAGCTGCACTTCCAGTGCCCACATCATAGGATTCACTGCCGCTTCATCTCACGTCATCTCACCAGGTAGGCGAGGGTTGCACCGGAGCCAGTAGCTGAGCTGACCGTTGAGGCACACACGCACCATCGTCTTCCACTGAACAGGCCTCCCCAGCAGCCTGTCGTCACCCTGATGCCCTGTTTCAACTGTAACATGCTTTCAAAAGACTTCTGAACTTCCAGGACAAAACACCCAGAACTACTAAACACCCAACACTCTACTAAGTGGAAAGAAGTGTTTATTGAGGAAATTGGGACATAAATTCAGGCATAAGCGAAGAAACAAAAAGGGGCACTCTACCTAGCACTGAACCTTGACTTAAGATGTCTGTTGTAAGCCAAGCAAAATACATGGATAAAGTTCTTGCCCTCAACTGGGCACTCAGCCATTGTCTAGGAAAGTGGGATTACAGAAAATAGTTTGCATGCCCTTTGTTGAAGAACCTCCTCTTGGTAAACAGCAGGGGCTCATAACAAATGAATGGGTTAGCAGCTGGCAGAGTTTCTGCATGCCACCTACATGAGATTTTTCCTGTAGTTCTTGCACACCTCTCCCCCACCCCACTGCTTATCTCAGTTGGGATATGAAGGAGCGGGAGTCTAATTTTGGCCTCAAGTAGAAGAAAGTATAGAACAGCATATAGAAGAGAAGAATGGCTTGCAATTCACAAAGATGTCAATAGGAATGTACTTTCTTCTGTATACGTGTTAAGTGCCATCAGGTCTCTGACTTACAGCGACTCTCTGAATCACTGTCCGCTAAAACGTCCTATTGTTAATAGCCCTGCAAACTGAGGCTGTGTTTCCTTTATAGAGTCAATGCATCTCTTTTTCTGTTGCCTTCAACTTTTCTTAGCTTTATTGTCTTTTCCAGCACAATCTTCTCATTATGTGACCAAAGTACAGTAGTCTCAGTTTAGTCATTTTAGCTTCTACAGGGAGTTCAGGATTGATTTGATCTAGAACCAATTTATTAGTCTTTCTGGCAATCCATGGTATCTGCAAAACTCTGCTCCAACATCACATTTCAAGTGAATCAACTTTCTTCACTGTCAACTTTCATGCCAATACATAATAGTGGGCAAAACTACAGCATGAATTGACTTGATCTTGGTCACCAGTGACACATCTTTACATTTAAAGAATCTCTTCTAGCTCCCTCAGGGCTGTCTTCCCAGTCTTCAGTCTTCTTCTTCTGATTTCTTGGTTGCAGACACCATTTTATTGATGATCAATCCAAAGAAACTGGTTCTGGTGGTGGGCTTTCCTGGCTGTGTGGCCGTCGCCGTGGTCTGGTGGATCTTGTTCCTAACATTTCACCTGCATCTGTGGCTGTGTAACAGACTTCCCTGTGTGATACACCTCTGAAGATGCCAGTCACGGATGCAGGCGAAACGTTAGGAACAAGATCCACCAGACCACGGGCACACAGTCTGGAAAACCCACCAGAACCAGTTGAATCCGGCCGTGAAAGCCTTTGACAATAAATCCAAATAAAACCTTTAAAAATTTTAATATCTTCATTGTCAACCCTAAAAGTATATAATTTCTCAGTAGTCATGACGTTTGTCTTCTTGATGCTCAGCTGTAATTCTGCTCTGGCACTTTCCACTTTAACCTTCATCAGTAGTTGCTTCAAGCTTTAAGTTTGCGAATTTTCTGCCAGTAATGTGGGGTCATCTGCATATCTCAAACTGTTAATGTTCCTTCCATCAATCTTCTCTCCACCTTCATCTAAATTAATCCAGCTTTTGTTATGATATGTTCTTCATATACATTTAAGAAATAGGGAGAGAAAAATCTAATAAGCAGTGTAATAGGACTGGGCATAGTAGAAATATGAAACATAGCTGTCATTTGAACACAACATAAGTATTAAATATGACATATTCAACAAAGCAGAACGTGCAGTACATTTCCTTGTGCTAATCTATCATACCCTGGAGGACAGGGGCAGGATTCAAAATGATCTGGACAGAGTAGAGAGCTGGACTAAAACTAACAAAATGAATTTCAAAGAGATAAATGTAAGATTCTACACTTAGGTGGAAAAAAATGAAATGCACAGATACAGGGTGGGGGACACCTGGCTTGACAATAGTACACGTGAAAGGGACCTGGGAGTCCTAGCAGACCACAAACTGAACATGAGTCAGCAGTGTGATATGGCAGCCAAGAAAGCCAATGCAATTCTGGGCTGCATCAATAAGAGGATAGTGTCTAGATCAAGGGAAGTAATTGTACCAATCTTCTCTGCATTAGTCAGACCTCACCTAGAGTACTTTGTTCAGTTCTGAGCACTGCAATTTAAGAAGGATATCAACAAGCTGGAACATGTGCAGAGGAGGGCAACCAAAATGGTAACAGGTCTGGAGTCCATGCCCTACGAAGAGAGACTTAGGGAGCTGGGGATGTTTAGTCTGGAGAAGTGAAGGTTAAGGGTGGGGGGGACATGATAGCTAAATATTTGAAGGGATGTCATGTTGAAGAGGGAGCAAGCTTGTTTTCTGCTGCTCCAGAGATGAGGACCAGGAGTAATGGATTCAAGGTGCAGGAAAAGAGATTCTACCTAAACATTAGGAAGAACTTTCTGACCGTCAGGGCTGTTGGACAGTGGAATTCACTGCCTGGAAGAGTGGTGGAGCCTCCTTCTTTGGAGGTTTTTAATCACAGGCTGGATGGCCTTCTGTCAGGAGTGCTTTGATTGTGTGTCCCGGCATGGTAGGGGGTTGGACTTGATGACCCTGGGGGTCTCTTCCAACTCTATGATTTTATTATTTTAAACCTAGTTGGAAGAAAGCATTTTTTTTGCAGTTGCAGGATCTTGCTTCTCTAGCACGGTGTTGTGTTAGACCTCCACCTTCTCAGCCAGCATCACTTCTGTCTTCCAGGGCTGGGATACTCATCAAGGAGCTCATTCTCTCTCTCTTATTATAGACCCAGCAGAATCCATTCCTGCCATCTTGGATGGCTTCCAGTCCCGGGAGGTGAAGGCCGGCCAGCTGGTGGAGCTGCCCTGCATTGCTTCTGGCTACCCGAACCCTGCCATCCGATGGGTCAAGGACGGTCGCCCACTACCTGCGGACAGCAGATGGACTAAACGACTCACGGGCTTGACAATCAGTGACCTGCGAGTGGAGGACAGTGGAACGTACATCTGTGAAGTCACAAACACCTTTGGCTCTGCGGAGGTCACCGGGATTCTTGCAGTGATTGGTAAGGGACCTGGCCCCATTTGGGACACCCTCTGTGTGCAGCCCATGTGCTGTGGCCTGGGAACCTTATGTCTGTGGTGCAGGCCCAAGGGTGTGACTGGCCACCAGGCAGGAAGGCCACGGAGGGGGATATAGGAAGGGAACTCCTCACACCCTCCTGTTCCTCGACCGACGTGTCTCACAGGGGATTCTCCAACTGTGTGGAAGTTGCTGCCACGTTGCTGTGAGCCAGTGGCAATTTATTTATGTTATTTTTGTGATTTATAGTCTGCCTTCCTCACTTAAATTCAAGTCAGATTACATAATGTAAGTCAGTGCCATTTCCCAGAGGCCAAGCAATTGATGGGGAGGGGGTAAGAATACCTTTTCTGTTAACCCGGGGGTGTGGGTGGAAAGGACTTTGGTTCTCATGGGTGGACTTGTCACAAATCAGGCCGGGCGTGTAAGAGGAGCCCTTGCTGGTCTTGACTGAAATAACAGGAGGCCTTTTGGGTGCTCCTAAAGCAGATATGGGTCCCAGCGAGCAAAAGCAGGTGGCCACCTTCCACCTGAGCCTCCGAGCCCAAGAGCCGCCTTCAGTGGCTTTTCTGTTGGAGACAAGAGCCTGTCCTTCGCAGGACTCGCGCTCTGATGGCTTTGTGCCCAGAGCAGACTGAAGGCCAGAATTCTAGTGCAGCGTGGGGATGCACTCACTACTCAAGCAGACACCAATTGTGTGCTCTGAGCAGGTCTGTAACACCTTCCCTATCAGCCCAAGTGTGATGACTCCAGAACCATGCACACAACTCCCTTGTCGCCTGAGAGGGAAAGTGATACACAGAGAAGGCCTCACGATGGGCTGCGGGGGCAGGAAAGGATGGCGCACACCTGGATTATTGTGCAGTGACATTTTGTAGGAGGCAGGCAAGAGGCTCTGAGCGAATCTGCACCTTCTTTGGGACTGCTTTCACTTGTGCCCCTTCAGTTGAGCTCCTCACCAGGGGACCTTGTCATTTTAAGAGGTCAAATCCAACCTCCCCCCCACCCCGCCACTTTTTTTCAAGTTCAGGCCAGGGGCGAGGGAAGAAGGCCTTGGTGAATGTGGTGGGTGGGGTAAATAGCACAATGTTATAATACTTCCGGAATGCAAAGGGGGAAAAGAGAGCTAAACTGTATGCATTTCCCAGTAGATCTTAGTTTTGGGAAGCATTTCTATCATGGCCCTTCCAAAAATGTACTTTGTTGCACTATCCTGCTTTTCGCTGCTTCTTGCTGTGACTTGGCAGCAAGAGGAGGAGGAGAGCTTCAGACGGAGGGCCTTTAAATTCTCTCCTGTAAGGAGTCTCAAAACAGCTTACAAACTCCTTTTCCTTCTGGTTGTTGTGGGTTTTCTGGGCTGTGTGACCGTGGTCTGGTACATCTTGTTCCTAACGTTTCGTCTGCATCTGTGGCCGGCATCTTCAGAGGTGTATCATAGAGAAAAGTCTGTTTCACACTGTGTCTGTGACACTTTTCTCTGTGATACACCTCTGAAGATGCCAGCCACAGATGCAGATGAAATGTTAGGAACAAGATCTACCAGACCACGGCCACACTCCCAGAAAACCCACCAGAACCAGTTGAATCCGGCCATGAAACCCTCAACAATGCATCCTTTTCCTTCCTCTCCCCACAACAGGTGGGGCTGAGAGTGTTCTGAAGAACTGTGACTGGCCCAAGGTCGCCCATCTGGCTTCATGTGTAGGAGGGGAAACAAATATGGTTTATCATATAAGAGTACGCTGCTAATGTGGAGGAGTGGGGAAACAAACCTGGTTCTCCAGATTGGAACCCACCTGCTCTTAACCTCTCCACCACACTGTGTCCAGTAGCTACTAACTACAAGCAAGACCCACGAAAGACCATTTTTGAATTAGACCAAGGCTCTGTCTGCATTCCGTTTCTGCAGGGAAGATGTATTAACTCTGCCACCTCGCCCTAAGGTGGGTCCGCTTCCGCCCGCACCTGGTTAGGGACACCCTGTTTCTGAACACAGAAACTCATGTTAACCATCAGGGCTCAGAGTCATGAGTCGAGTCAGGTCCTATGCAAGAGGCTGCCTGGCGCTGCCCTTGAGCACTGCTGCCTTGTGTGCCCCACCCTTGGGACTTTAAGTGAAAGGCACGGGTTTGCCGTGGGCTGGTGCAAAGAAGACGGCAAGGTGGGCACCAAACAAGCCTCCAGGGGAAGAGCGTTCCTCAGGAGAGGTGCCACCACTGAAAAGGCCCCGTTTCTGCAGGAGAGGGCACAGCAAGCGGGCCTTGCGAGAGGGGTCATCTGAACTGGTAGGCTGGTCAGCATGGGAGGAGGTGGGCCTTCAGGTGCCATCGAGGACCTTGCAGGTCAGAATCAACCCTTTGAATTGTACCTGGAAACAGATGTGCAGCACATGGAAAGATCCCTGATCCAGCCCCCAATCGTAGCTTGACTGGACCAATGAAAGTTTCCTGGCAGTTTTCAAGGGTAGCCCCACATATGGTGCATTACAGTAATTTAACTGGGACATTCTCAGCACAGAGATCACTGTGGCCAGTTCATGCTTTTCAAGGAATGGCCATAACTGGCATATCTGACATGCCACAGAAGAGACCTGAACTGCAAACTGTAGGCCAGAGCAATAGAGCTGGGTGCCATCCACATATTGGTGGCACCTCATTCCATATTCCCAGACGATGTCCTCTTGTGGTTTCATGTAGACATTAAATCACTTGGGGACAAGGTAGACCCAGGAGGGATTCCGCAGCATAAACGCTATGAAACTAAGCAGCAGTCTCCCAGCACCATATTCTGACTCAGCCAGCCCACTAAGAGTACAACCACCCAAACACCGTGCCTTCTGTTCCCAACTCAAACAGCCTCTCCAGAATGATACCGTGGTCTCTGCCTTTGAAAGTGGCCAGGCGGTCTAGGAAAATCAGTGGGGGTGCACTTCTGCCATTCTCCTGGTGACGATCATTAGTCAGAGTGACCAATGGAGATGCATCCAGGTAGTACATTTTCTCCTAGACGGCCTGCAACTGCAGAGCCACAACCCAGTTCGGCCCTTGGTCCCTAAAGAGACTGCTAGCCACTGGACAGGAGCTCCTGGTTGCTGGGGTCCAAGGATAGCTTCTTCAGGAGAGGTCACATGACAGCCTGTTTTAAAGGTATCAGATCTGCACCCTTCTGCAGAGAGGCAGGGATCTGTTTCTCTTCTGAACCCACTTGACCAACCCAACCTGGTTGTGTGTGTTATGTGCCATCAAGTGACGTTATGATGACCTTATGAATCAGTGCCCTCCAAAACATCTAATAATTAACTATCTTGCAAACTGAGGGCCTTTATGGCTTCCTTGACAGAGTAAGTCCATCTCATGCTTGGTCCTTCTCTTTCCCAGCTGCCTTGAACTTTGCCTGGTATTATTGTCTTTTCTAGTGAGTCTTGTCTTCTCATTATGTGACCAAAGTGCAATCCCTTCAGTTTAGCTATTTTTACCTGTAGGAACAATTCAGGCTTGATCAGATGTAGAACCCACAGTAGTAGTAGTAGTAGTAGTAGTAGTAGTAGTAGTAGTAGTAGTAGTAGTAGTAGTAGTAGTAGTAGTAGTAGTAGTAGTAGTTGTAGTTGTTGTTGTTGTCTGGTGATCCACAGTGTCCATAAAACTCTCCTCCATTGCTACATTTCACAGGTAAAATGTTCTTTTTGTCAGTTTTTTAATTGTCCAACTTTCACATCCTTACAAAATAATGGAAAATACCATATCATTAATGATCATGATCTTGGTCACCAGCAACACTTCCTTACACCGAAGGATCTTTTCTGGTTCCTTCATGGCTGCCCTTCGCAGTCTCAGCCTCCTCCTGATCTCTTGCTTGCAGTCTCCCTTTTAGTTGATGACTGAGCCAAGGAATACAAAATCTTAAACACCTTTAACTTCTTCATTGTTAGCCTAAAAGTTGTGTATTTATTTCTCAGTCCTCATGACGTTTGCTTCTTGATGTTAACCTTGCTTTGGCATTTTTCCCTTTGAGCCTCATCAACAGTCATTTCAAGTTTTCATTATTTTCTGCCAATGATGTGGTGTCATCTGCATATCTCTAAATGTTCCTCCCACCAATTTCTACCTTTATCTAAATCTAATCCACTTTTCCACAGGATATATTCTACATATAGATTGAAGAAATATGGAGATAATATACACTCTTATCTGACATTTTTGTGAATTGGAAACCATTCTATTTCCCCTTATCCTGTACTAAAAGTAGCTTTTTGTCAAGAGTACAGGTTGTGTATCAAAACAATCCGACGTTGTGGCACACCCATTTATTTTGAAACCATCCATAGCTTTTTATGATCCACGCAGTTGAAAGCTTTGCTGAAATCTATGAAATCTAAGCTGACTTCCTGCTGAAATTCTCTTGTATGCTCCAGTATTTATTTATATATCTGGCTTCTGCCTCACCCTCTCCTCACAGATTGGACTTTGGGGCGGCTCACAACAAAATATAAACTATTAAAACACATATGTGGCAATGAAAACCTTCTTATATAAAACTCAGTGGCACCCAAATGTTCAGAAACGGGGAAACTAATAAAGAGGAGATGAAGAAACAACCAAACCACTGTATTGTCGAAGGCTTTCACGGCCAGAATCACTTGGGTGCTGTGTGGTTTCCGGGCTGTTTGGCCGTGTTCTAGCAGCATTCTCTCCTGACGTTTCGCCTGCATCTGTGGCTGGCATCTTCAGAGGATCCTCTGAAGATGCCAGCCACAGATGCAGGCGCAACCCACCCCCCCCCCCCCCCACCCCCCCCCCCCCCCACCCCCCCCCCCCCCCACCCCCCCCCCCCCCCCCCCCCCCCCCCCCCCACCCCCCCCCCCCCCCACCCCCCCCCCCCCCCACCCCCCCCCCCCCCCACCCCCCCCCCCCCCCACCCCCCCCCCCCCCCACCCCCCCCCCCCCCCACCCCCCCCCCCCCCCACCCCCCCCCCCCCCCACCCCCCCCCCCCCCCACCCCCCCCCCCCCCCACCCCCCCCCCCCCCCACCCCCCCCCCCCCCCACCCCCCCCCCCCCCCACCCCCCCCCCCCCCCACCCCCCCCCCCCCCCACCCCCCCCCCCCCCCACCCCCCCCCCCCCCCACCCCCCCCCCCCCCCACCCCCCCCCCCCCCCACCCCCCCCCCCCAGGATCATTAGAAAAGGAATTGATAATAAAACTGCAAAGATTGTCATGCCCTTATATAAAGCAGTGGTGCGACCGCACTTGGAGTACTGTGTCCAGTTCTGGTCGCCGCATCTCAAAAAGGATATTGAGGAGATAGAAAAAGTGCAGAGAAGGGCAACAAGGATGATTGAGGGACTGGAGCACCTTCCCTATGAGGAGAGGCTGCAGCGTTTGGGACTCTTTAGTTTGGAGAGGAGACGGCTGAGGGGGGATATGATTGAAGTCTACAAAATTATGCATGGGGTAGAAAATGTTGACAGAGAGAAGTTTTCCCCCCCCCCCCCACCCCCCCCCCCCCCCACCCCCCCCCCCCCCCACCCCCCCCCCCCCCCACCCCCCCCCCCCCCCACCCCCCCCCCCCCCCACCCCCAAGAATTAGGACTAATAAAAGGAAACACTTCTTCACGCAACGGGTGGACAGGCTCTGGAATATGCTGCCACAGGAGGTGGTGATGGCCACTCACCTGGATAGCTTTAAAAAGGGCTTGGACAGATTTATGGAGGAGAAGTCGATCTATGGCTACCAATCTTGATCCTCCTTGATCTCAGATTGCAAATGCCTTAGCAGACCAAGTGCTCAGGAGCAGCAGCAGCAGCAGAAGGCCATTGCTTTCACCTCCTGCATGTGAGCTCCCAAAGGCACCTGGTGGGCCACTGCGAGTAGCAGAATGCTGGACTAGATGGACTCTGGTCTGATCCAGCAGGCTAGTTCTTATGTTCTTATAGAAACAAGCCAGGCTGCGATTTGCTTCAGGGTGCAAAGGGAACAGGATTTGGCTAGCTGGCCGATTCCAGGTTTTCAGCCCTATTCAGATGTGAAGGTGCCCCCTTGTCCAGAGTCACTGGGGCTTCTTTGGCCCAGCCCCATCTCTCCGCCCTGGCAGTGGCTGTCGAGGGCCCTCCTGGACTTCATGCCCAGTGCATTTTGGCTGCAGATTCCAGGGACTGAACCCGGGGTCTCTGCTTCTGAGCTGAGCCCCCAGGCCCTTCCTGACTTTGGTGAGCCCGGGAGTCTACGGGGGGCTCTGTGGGTGGCCATTTGCTGGGAGACGTTGAGAATGTGGCAGTGCTCCGTTCTCTGTCTCTGGACACCTTTGGATGAGTGCTGAGACGCCTTCCTAACCTGAGTGCTGACAAGGCCTTCTCCAAAGAAAGCCAGAGCTGCTGCTGGTGGCGGTGGTGGGGTTTTATGGGGATGACGAGGTTGCCCAGATTTATTTATTCATTTACTTGATTGATATCCGGCCTTTCACCCCGGCAGGGACCTAAAGTGGTTCACATTGATCTCCTCCCCACAGTGGCCCTTGAGGGGTAGGTTAGGCTGGGAGGATGTGACTGGCCCAAGTCCTCAGTCCTCGTCCAGCTCTGCAACCGCTACGTCTCACTGGCTCTCGGGTGGGTGGAACAGTTGGGTGGATGGAATGGTTGGGGCCACGCTGCCCACGGATCAGATGTGCTGCCCAGAAGACTGATCCCAGAGGCAGCCCGTGGCCTCCGGTGCTTTTCACCAGCCTGGGCTGGGCTCTGCCCACAGGATCTGCCCACAGAGGACGCCGAACTCCTGATAGAACAGGATGCAGATGCCTGTTGGTGTGCAGAGAGAAGTCTCCTTCAGCAGGTCACCACTGCTGTAAGACTGACCCCCACCCCCACCCCCGGGGCTCCCCTGCCAGCACAGAGCAGGGCCCCATCCAGCGTGGCCTGGTGCTGAGGAGGGCGCCTCGAGGTGGGCACACCGTCCTGCTGCTCAACCTGTTCCTTTCCGGTGCCTGGACCATTTGGTTTCTCCTGACAGCTTTGGGGGGGGGGTGGACATTGTGCCATGGCTTAATGGACCCTCTTCTCTCTCTTTTGCAATTGCTTATTTGAAAAGATGTTATTTTTCTGTGTTGCTTTATTCTTATGCTGTGTGGGCAAAAGGCCCAGAGAGTGGTGGGGGGGGGGCAGGGGTGCTGCTGCAATGTGTAAGGAAAGGTGGAAGGCCCTTGTTTCCCTGGGCTGTGGCTCTTGTGGGGTGGGAGGGGAGCTTGGTTTGGGCTTCCTGGCCCTTGACAGCCCTCAACCTCTTCTCTCGCTGAAGAGGGGTCGTTGGGATGGGCCGGGACCTGCCCGCTGCCCCGTGGCTGCTCCAGCTGACTTCTCGCTGTGGGTCTCTGCCAGATGGAACCCCTCGCATCGTCTCGCCCTTCAGCGAGAAGGTGGTGAACCCAGGAGAGCAGTTCTCCCTGATGTGTGCCGCCAAGGGGGCCCCCCCGCCCACCATCACCTGGGCCCTGGACGACGAGCCCATCCAGAGAGACAGCAGCCACCGCACCAACCAGTACACCATGTCCGATGGCACAACCGTCAGCCACATGAACGTGACCAGCCCACACATCAAGGACGGAGGGGTCTATCGCTGTGCCGCGCGGAACTCAGTGGGCAGCGCCGAATACCAAGCGCGAATAAACGTAAGAGGTGCCTGTCTACTTTTCAATCTCAGCAGAGGCTTTTCTTGTGTTGACTTTGTCTTGGGGAGGGCACCCCCTTGGTTGGCCCCTTCTGGCCCCACAACGACAGGGGGATGCTTGAGTTGATTTGTCTAGGAGGTGCTTGCAAGAAAGAGAGACGGGTGTGGGGGATGGGGGGGTTGCTTTATTCCAGAAGACGGGGCTTGGGTTATCCTGTGAGGCTCCACAGTTCAAGAGCTCAGGAAATTGACAGAATTGGTAACTTGCAGCTGAATTTTGATTCTTCTGGGAGTTAACTTTTTACAAGGTTATGTATATTTTCATTTTTGGTAATATCAAGTAGAAACGTTTTTGGTTTTTTTTAGAAATAAAAATAAGGACTAAGAAAAAAATTCCTCCGCTTGAGGAGGGCTGAGTACCTGCACAGGGGCGGGGGAGGGGCGGGGAAGACGCTCCTTGTCCGGGGGGGGGGGGGGTTTCAGGTGAGCAAAGGCTGCCTTTGGAGTTCAGCGGAAACCACCCATGTGACCAGCTGTGTGATGGAGCAGCACCTGCAGTCACCCCAGGGAGAGTCAAAGTCCTGCTAGATGCCCCCAAGAGGGAGACGGGTGCCCAGTGCAGCCGGTTGCCTTTCCTTTGAGACGTCAGTGGGCCCTCGTGCGGACACCGCTGTGGCTCCTCCCCATCCCTTGTTGGTCAGCCTGCTCCTCCTCTGTGCTTCTCAGTTGCATCAGCACACCCGGCTGCTGCTGCTGCTGCTGCTGCTGCTGCTTCTTGCCCTCTTGCAATGGGGTGGGGGGGGTGGGGGGTGGCACTGGGAAGGCGGAGGGGGCTGCTGGCAGAGGGGGAGCCGAGGGTGCGGAGGTTTGCCTCCCCTGTTTTTGGGAGGGGACTGTTTGGCCTCCAGAGGACTTATCAAAGCCCGGCTTTCACTGATCCACCTGCTGGGAACTGGTCCTCGCCACACACAACCTTGTGCCGTCTTCCCAGAGTCTCCTGGTCACTCCAGTTCCTTTTTTGGACGGGGCGCCTCAGCCGCCGACTTGGCCTTTTCCTTCAAACACACTGTGCTGAGCCTCCGAACTGGGAAGAAGGAGGCCACCATCAGAGTCACTCAAGACCTCCTCCTCTTCTCTGCATGGCGCAAAAGGCCCTCACAGGACAAGGGGGGCACTCTGGGTCACAGACTTGTGAGGCGATCAATCCAAACAACACCTCTCCCCCACAAGTTGCTTTTCTCCAGATAGGAGGGGCCGTAGCTCTGCTGTGCTGCCGCCGCTGCCGCCGCCGCCGCCACTTCTGGGGAAAGGGGCCATTCTGGCATGGGAGCCACCCGCCTTTCAGAATTAACCTAGCCTGCCCCTTTGCCCCTCCCGCTCTTTAGGGCCCCCCAGCATCCGCGCAATGAAGAACATCACAGCCGTGGCCGGGCGGGACACCTTCATCAACTGCAGGGTCATCGGCTACCCGTACTACTCCATCAAATGGTACAAGGACTCTCTGCTGCTGCCGGACAACCACCGGCAGGTGGTCTTTGAGAACGGCACCCTCAAGCTGATGGACGTCCAGAAGGGCATGGACGAGGGGGAGTACCTGTGCAGTGTCCTCATCCAGCCGCAGCTCTCCATCAGCCAGAGCGTCCATGTCACCGTCAAAGGTGGGTGGGGGCCAGCGACGACTGGAGGGGCTCCAGGACCAGAGCTCTCTCTGGCGCCTCCTCTCGCCACGTAAGCTGGGCAGTCAGCCACCAGCCAGGCCATCGGTCCGTCAGCTGAGGGGCGGGGGGTGCCTGGAGCAGCCCTGCCTGGCCAGGCTGAGCTTGACGGTGGCCTGTTCAGTCGGACTCGTGATTGGCCGTCGCAGTCAAAGCCCTCTCTGCTGCTGGGGCTTCATGGTGGAGTGGGCTTCTCCCAGCTCAGGTGACAACAGGTGCTATGGAAGGGGCGGGCTGCCCATTCATCCTAAAGTAATGTGTAGCTGGCCATTTGCTCATCTATCCCCAAAGCACGACTTCAGGGTTTCCGTCCTCTGTTTTGCACCCAGCAATTATCTGGAGCCACCCCTGCTTGGAAATGAGGGAGCAGCCGGCTTCTTCCTGACAGGCAAAGGAGCTGGGGAGCAAGAGCCCCCCCCCCCCCCCCCCCGCCGCCTTGGCAGTCCTGCCCTGGTCCACACGTTCCCCCCTCCCCCTCTCAGGCTGCCACCAATCCTCACGTATCTGTTTCCCATGACATGCAGCAGAACATAATGCACGGTGTAAACATGGCATGTGGAAATCGCAAACCCCGGCTCCAATCACCTCTGACGGTGGTTTTCTGTGTATGCAGCTCTTTAAAAAATCATTCTCTCTGCCTTCCAAGCATGCAGAACATCTTAAAAGCTTCTCTGGCCCATCCATTATTCAGGGAGCCATCAGTCCTGATGGAGGGCAGCCAGGCGTCCCTCCTGTCCTGGGCACGGGCTGGGCTCGAGCCCCAGCCCAGCATCTCCTGACGTCCGGGCCCCCCTTGCCCACGGGGGCCTGTTGTGGGACCCCGGCACGCCAGGCGCTGGCTGCTTTTTCTGGACGCCCCGGCAGGAGGTGCCGGCCGCTCTCTTTGGGCGAGCAGATCGTGACAGTGCCTGCAGACTCCAGGGGCTGCGGGTGGGAGCTCAAAAGGTGCAGCTTCCCGCACTGGGAGCGCAAGGACTCGGCCCCGTAGCTGGAACATGGCGGCCATTGTGATCCCCTTGCTTGGGCATGAATGGGCTAGCGGTTGTGGGAGAGAGGAAGTGCTGGCCACGTTAGAGATTTCCTTGCTAACCCAAGGCCAGGATGTTCTTTTGGATGCTGCACAGACCCGGGGCGCTGATTGTGCTTGATTCACATCCCCCCTTTTCTAACGAGCAGCTTGCCAAGTATCGGCTTCCCAGGTAGGCACCCCCTCCCCCCCCCTGCTGCTGAGGGCCAGGGTCATTCTCCAGGGCCTTGGAGGGAAGGGAGGCTCCCTGCTGGTTTGCCTGCCTGCTCCATTGAGCCATGGCCAGAAAACAGCTCTCCTGGTCAGCCCCATGCTCCTGTGCGTTCAGCAGTTTCTGCACAGGGCGGGAGGCACGAGTCCTCTTCCCCTGCGGCCTGTTTCCCGGTTTGCAGAACACAGGCAAGGGGCAGATTGTTCTTCTGCAGTCACTGAGAACCTCTCCCCTCCATCATGGTGACTTGTGCCAAAGTCAAACGAAGGAGGTGATTTCTGTGCCCTTCCCCCAGCCTGGTTTCCAGAAGGGAGGGTGGGTCTACGGCCACGCCCAGCTGCTAGCTCAGCCCACCTGGCCCAATGCTGTGCCTCACCTGAAGCAGGGGGGTCTTGCTTGCTTGCTTGCTTTGGCTGACCTGGCTTGGCACCATCTTTGGTGAAAGGCTCCCAGGCACCTTTGAAGGCTGCGTCCCCAGGGAGGGGCCTCGTCCTGTGGGTTCCCCCCCTCAGCACCATGTCCCTTGCCTCAGTCCCCCGTGCTCGCCCTTGCCTCCTCTGGGACCCCAAGTATGTGGGGGAACCCCCCCCAGGGATGCTTTGTGGCTGCAGTGGGGGCTGGGCATTTTCAGGGGAAATAAGCCACACAGTTGCAGCCTCTGCTGAAGGTCAGCAGCAGCATGACTCCCTCCCAGGCCTCAGAGAAGGAAGGAGATTGGCCAGCTCCTTAGGACATAAGAACGAGCCTGCTGGGTCAGACCAGAGTCCCTCTAGTCCAGCCTTCTGTGCTTTCTCCCCTCTCCACAATCTTGATTGGTTGAATTTCAGGCCACCCTTCCCCTTGTTGGCTCAGCCCAGCTTGCAAGATACAAAACTGAAGTATGTCCAAAGTAGGCATGGAATCTACCTAGCTGCACATCATGACTGGGCCAGGGGAGAGGAGGGAAAGAAGCTGCCCCTGGTCTCTGGTGGCCGGGCTGCGTGGGCCTCTCTGGACCGGGAAGGACGGTGGGCTGGGCGGGTCTGCTGCGTGGTCCTCGGGGGCCAGCCACGTGATGTGTTTGCTTCCCCCCCCCTTGGCAGTGCCTCCCCTGATCCAGCCCTTCGAGTTCCCTCCGGCCTCCATCGGGCAGCTCCTCTACATCCCGTGCGTCGTCTCCTCGGGAGACATGCCCATCCGCATCACCTGGAGGAAGGACGGGCAGGTCATCATCTCTGGCTCCGGCATCACCATCGAGAGCAAGGAATTCATGAGCTCCTTGCAGATCTCCAGCGTCTCCCTCAAGCACAACGGCAACTACACTTGTATTGCCAGCAACGACGCTGCTACCGTCAGCTTACCCAGCGGCAGCTCATGTCGTAAGCTTGAGGTGAGGGGGGAGCCAAGGCAGGGTGGAGGCATGGAGTGCAGGGCAGGGGGGGAGCCAGCAGCAGGGGCCAGTGAGACCACCTCCCACGTGGGACAGGTTGAGCCCCTCCCTTCCCGTGCCCGCCGAGAAGGCAGCTCCCGGGGCAGACCCAGTGGATGGGGCTGCCCGTGGACGCGCGGAAGGCAGCTTTGGAGCCTGGCCTGCCGCCGAGTGGGCACAGAGGGGGCATGGGCGCTCTGACACTTTCAACAGGCAGCCTTTGTTTAAATGGGGGGGATGAGCTGGAGACAGAGATCGAGAGGAGGCAACTAGGATGGGTCACCTGTGGGTAGATCGCCCTGGGGGGGAACTCTCAAATGAGCTGGCAGTTATGGGAAAATAGGATTTCATTAAAGAATGAAACTTTAAAACAAGAAATGTACTTTAAGCAATAATGGACATACAGTACAAAGAATATAAGAGCTGACTAGGAGCAGAGGGAGGAATTTGGATCGGGTTTCAGGGACAGGTGAGAGTTGCCCGTCGTCTTGGAGAGACATTCAGGGAAAGCAGCGCTGGGGAGGGAAATGACCAGCACCCCCAGGAGCAATGGAGAGAGCCCACATGCAAGGGGGGGCGTGCATCGGTCCAGAACACACGCACACACGCACGCACGCACACGCACACACAGGACCCCAGAGGATGCCTGAACTATTCTCGTGAATTGTGATTGGCTGCTGGGATGGGGGTAGGGAGGGCGAGCAGTGGACTGCCCCAAGCGCTGATTAAGTCCCCTTAGGGTTACACCATGGACATTAGCTCCGTTTTCCAGCAAGGCACCCCTGAGAGCCAGGGGAAAGGTCAGTGGCTAACTGCCTTCCTGCGCAAGGTTGGTCCACATGATGGATCCCAACATTCAAAAGGGTGTCCATTTTATGGCGAGAGCAGTGCTTTGCTGTCCCCCCAGCCTTTGGCTGAGGGGCCTTTGTGGGAGGGGCCCCTTAGTGGGAGGAGGGGTCTGATGGCTTGCAGTTCCGCTTGGTGGCCTGACTGAAGGGTGAGGTCTACCTGCTCATCAGCCAAGGGTGGCAGTAGCTGGGGGCTGGGGGCGGGGGGGGGGGGGCGGGGGCTTTCATGGCAGAAGAGGGGGGGGTCCTAGGGGTCCTTGCTTTTCCTCAAGAGGAGGAACTTGCGCCCTCCCTGAGGCTGTCTGGAGTGCTGTGCAAATGGCCAGGTCAGAATTCAGAGGGCAGTTTGAATCCTGCCTTGGCGCATCCCTTTACTGAGTCCGTCTCCTCCTGCTGATCGCCCAGAAGGAGGGCTGTTCAGTAGGGGACGGAGCCCTGCAATTGTCCCTTCCGTTGCCTCACTGTGCTGCTTCCTGGGCCAGAAACCAGCTGCTTATTCACAAGTGCAAGCAAAAGCTCTCCGCCTGCTGCCGCTGGCCCTTCTGCGGGGGGGAAAGTGAGAGATGTGGTTCAGCAGCAACAGCAGAGGTAGCCTCTCTGGCCTCACTGCGGGACTGAATTCTGGGCTGGGGGAGAGGGAGGAGAGCTCGAGGCCTGGGGGCCTGGGGAGAAGTCAGCCAGGGAGGCCTGGAGTGGTCTGGAGTCCCTGGTGCTCACGGAGGCTCTCCTCCCCCTTAGTCCCTCCTCGCTTTGTGGTGCAGCCCAACAATCAGGACGGAATCTATGGGAAAGCAGGAGTGCTGAACTGCTCTGTGGATGGCTACCCTCCCCCAAAGGTCATGTGGAAGCATGCCAAAGGTAGGTGGGCCTGCACCTGGGGTGCTTGGGCTCTAAAATGAGGTTAGGCTGATTCACGGGGAAAGATCCATCCATGGCTGCCAGCTACGGGGGAGTTCAGGAAATCGCCATGCAAAGAGGCAGCAAACCCCTACCTGTCAGTGTGGAGCCTTGGTGCATGTGGGCCTTGGTGCGGGCCTTCTTGACCTTCCGAGGCCACTGGTGCCACCTGTGTGAATCGGGTGCTGGGCTAGCTGGAGCATTTGCCTGACCCTGCAGGTCGAGGGCGACTCTCACCTGGAGCTTGTGGCCATATGAACGAGCAGACTGGGCTGGGAGTCCTGGCCTTGCGGGGGTCTGGGTTGGCCAGAAACACTTAAGTGGTGTTAAACTTGTTTCCCTCCCAGGCAGTGGAAACCCCCAGCAGTACCATCCAGTCCCCCTCACTGGCCGCATCCAGATCTTACCCAACAGTTCCCTGCTGATTCGACATGTTTTGGAAGAGGATATTGGCTACTATCTGTGCCAGGCAAGCAACGGAGTCGGGACAGACATCAGCAAGTCCATGTTCCTTACTGTGAAGAGTGAGTACCCCACAACTTTCCTTGGCAAGTGGTCTCTGTAACGCAAATTGCCCACATCTGTCCTATTGCTGCCGGCAGGGACTGGGTGCGAGGGCATTGCTGCCGGCGCCGCCTCAGGGGTTGTGCAGAAGCCAAAGGCTCGACTTGGGGCCCCACGGGGCACATCCTGCCTTGGCCGCCCACGGCCCCAGGGAGGGGGCTGGTCTCTCAGCCCGTTGCTGTGACTGCGCACCCTCGTTCTCCGTTGCTACTTCTCCTGGCCTGCCTGTGGCCTGCTGCGCTGGACGCAGTGGTCGAGGGGACCGTCTGTCAGCAGATGGCCCACCTGCCAGTCTCGGCACTGCCAGCCCCCCTCTCCCTGGCCCCGTGCATGCTGGCAGTGTTGGCGCTGCCACGTCTACCCGTGCCCGTGTGGCCTCCTGTGCGTCCCGCCCTCCCCTCCGCATCCAGCAGGCAGGGCCCCAGCCGTCGGTTGGCCGATGTGCCAGGAGCGGAGAGCTGGATTGATTTTTGTTCCCATGGGGACTAGATTCCCTCACACTATCAAAAAACACTTTGTCCTTAATAAAAGCCGGCAATCAATCGACACTGTGGTGGCAGCAGAGGCAGGAAGCGGCCTTGCTCACTAGACACGCGGAGGCTGGGAAGGGCTGCCAGACGTCTTCCCAGTTAGCAGGTTCTGCCTGGGCCACGGAGGAGACCATTTCCAGCTGCAGCGAGAATCCTCTGCTCAGGAGGTTGGCTGGAATTTTTGTGGTGGGGGGAGGGTGTGAGACCCAGGCCAGGAGCCTGTCTGTGTCCCCTGCAGGCAGTGACCCCGGGAGCAGCTCCCTGTTTGCCTTCCCCTGGAGTGGCCACTGGTCTCAGCTGCCAAGCGCTTTCCCTCCGGACATTCCCCTGGGGGTTGGGGGAGAAAGGCCAGGGGCCAGGGCGGCGGCGGGGGGTGCTGGTGGTTGGTGATGCAACAATGACAGCAAAGACATCTGGCCAGAAAGCTCAGACCTCTGTCCCTGAGAGGCCTGGACTGGGTTGGTCAGTCCTGGCTCACTCTGCACTTTGAGGATGGCTTCTGGGGTGCTTCTGTGGAGTGAGTGCCCCCCCCACACACACACACCAGTCCCTAGCCCCAAACTCCTCTGTAGGCAGAATCCCACTGTGGCAACAAGCAGAACTCCTGCAGCAAATAGAGGCGTGAGCCCACAGGTTCCCCCACAGATTCTGGCTCCAGTTTTCTCAGGAGTAAGAGAAGGACAGAAGTGGGTGGAGGTAAAGGAAGGAAAGAGCCGTGAGGAAAAGGGGGACCAGACCGAGGGGGGCTCTCCGGCTCCTGCTCTCGCTGCCCTCTCCTGCTCTCGCACCCACCTTGCTTCAAAGCCGACGAGTTCAAATCAAGGCTACTTTTATTTAGATATTTTCACCCTGCTGTTCACCCTGGTGGGGGCCAAAGCGGCTTCCAACATCCTTTCCCCCTCCTCCATCTGATCCTCCCCACAACCACCCTGTGAGGTTTGTCAGGCTGAGAGAGAGGAAGGGAGGCAGAGGGGTCTGCCCAATCCCCGTCTCTGGCCTCTGCAGCAGGCTGGCTCCTTCTCAGGCGCTGTTTGTGTGCCAGTCCCAGGCTTTGCGCTTCGGTGGGGAAGGTGGCCCTGCCTGGGGACGCCTGTGGAGTCTTCCTTCCTGGCCGGGGTTTGCCCAGCAGCCCATCGTGGGTTACGAGAGCGCGCGTGCCATTTGTAAGAGGGCAAGGGACGCTCCGGGGATCGTTCTCCGTGCTCCTTGTGCGCCTGGATTAAGAGGATTTTCATGCACTTCTTCATTAAGTGTAAAGACTTTTTTTGTCTGGATCTTCAGAAGGATGATAATCTGAAGCCTTAGTAGGTGGCTCCGGGATCTGAGGGTGATCCGTTGAGGAGCCGCACAGCTGGATCATGAAGCCCCTCTTCCCTGTGCCAGATTTAGAGTAGAGGAAAATGGACAACACCTTATCTTACGAAACTGGCTGCAAAGCTAATGGGAATTGAGCTGGTTCGTTTGCCTATTTAAGCTTTTATGGCAAGGTAATCAGGTATGTTCTGTAAGCTGCAATAAAGTGTGTTTTACCCAACTGTCAAAAGCCCAAACCTGGGAAGTCCTGGACTCAGTCTAGCTGCATGGCTATCCTTTGAAGCTGTCTCAATGCTTAAAATGGGTGTTTTTTTCTTGCGAATAATAGACAACTTTAATGAATTTCGAGACTGTCAATTAACCAATTAAAAATGTGATAGTCTGATTGTTCTAATGTTTGTCATGGTGATTTATGGGTTAAAAGTCATATGAAAGATTGCTTTGAAGTCTGGGTAGAAAGGTCCTATTGGACCCCTCCCTTTCAGGGTAATTTAGCAGATGGCAGGAAAGTATTTGGAGTCACTGAGAGGAATGTCCTGGGTCTTGGGATCAGGAGATCAGGCTGGCCAGACCCGGCCACTGGGCAGAGGGGTCTTCAGGGGCTTGCTAAATCCCCCCTACTGTGTCTGATGGACCTGCCGCCCTGGGCTTTAAAGGAACAGGGGAGGCTAGCTGCCAATCGGGCCTCTGCAAGTGGGCTGGCTGCTGGGTCTGGTGGTGGAGACGGATCCTGCCCGGGCTGGCAGCGGTCTGCTGGGATCCTCCCACCAAGTCACAGAGGGTAGAACAGCGAGCTGTGGTCAGGATGGCCCTGGGGCTGGCCCCCAGGCCCCCTCAGCCGGCCCACATCCCCTTCTGCAGATGGCAGGTGTGGGGCAATGTGGGATGAGCTGGCTGGCGGTGCTCTGCAGGGAGCCCTGATTGCTTCCAGGCAACTTGAATTAATCTCATACTTCAGGTGAAATGCAGTTAATCAGTGTAGACAAGAAGCTGAAATGGGCGCAATCAAATTAACATCCTTGAGCCGGCACTCCAGCGTCACCCGCACAGGCCCACGCCCCACCGCCGCCCTGCCTGCCTGCCTGCCGCTTCCTCCGTGGCTGTTTCTGTTTTCCTGCAGCTCCAGCCAGGCGTGGCAGAGCTCTCAGTGGCGCTCGGGATGGAAGAACACCCGGAGCTGCTGCGACAATTTCCTTTGTAACTCTCTTATCGCAACCCACCAAATAGGATCAGCCTCTTGTCTGTGTCGTGTTAACACTGCACGAAAGGGGGAGCTTGAAAGGAGAACAGCGTTTTGCTTGGTGGCGGCCGCAAACGGAAGCTCTCTGGCGGGCGAGAGGGGAGGGCCCGGCCCCTCCTGCTCTGAGGCGCTCGGGGTCCTGGACTGATCGCTCCAGCTCTTCCAGCCGAGTCCTCGTGCCCAGCTCTTCCCGAAAGCAAGCTACCAGGGAATGCTGGTGGCCAGATCCGCAGGGCCTTTATTGGTTCTGGGGGCGGGGGTGGGGGTCTTACTTGCCAACCCCTGGCACAATTTTTAGCAGCCTCTTGTAGGGAGAGCCGGGCCTGTCTTGTTTGAGGCCACGGTGTGCTGAGAGGCAACATGCCAGGCGCAGTGGCCATTGTGATGTAGCCAGGGAGCAGCTCTGTGCCGGACACTGGTCAGGGCGCAGAAAGCAGCGGGGTCTGGCAGGAGAAACCAGAGGGAGAGAGCCGGGCTCCGGGGCACATTCCAGGGTCTTCTGCGGGAGGGTTAGGTCATCCCTGCGTACGCATCTGCTCTTGACGGCCCTCATCCTTCTCGCGTGGGCAGGTCCACAGACTGTCCAATGGGGCAGAAAAGCACCAGTTCCTATCTGTCGGCTGCCTTACAGGGCTGATCTGTTCACAGGGGTCTCCAGCACTCTCTCCTGCCAGTATTGGCTGGAACGCTCCTGCAGATTCAGTGCCGGAACACCCACCTTCTATCTACAACGTATGCCCCCCCCCCCCGCGTCCCTCCCCCAGATGCCTCGCTCTCTGCTCTTGCTCCCTCGCCTTGTGTGACTCTTGTCTTCCTTCCTCCTGTCTCCTGCATCTGTTTCTCCTCTTCCTCAGGTGGACACGCGCTCTCTCCTTCTTGACACGCACAAATGTTCTGGCTGTTTAGAAAGCTGCCGTCCTCTGCACTGTCAGGGCTGAAGTGTTTGGAGGCCGGCTCTTTCTGGCCCTTGCCAAGGGATGGGGGGGGCGGGGGGCTCTGCTCTCAGGGGAGTCCTTTCCCACCACTCTCCCCAGTCCTTGGTCTCGCTCAGGAAGACAGACTGGTCCCTTGCTGCCCCCATCTTTGGAAAGCTCTGTGCCCTCTTTCATGCAGGGTGGGGCAGTGAGCTGTGGCTTCAGGGCAGCTGGCTGGCAAGCACCCCACCCCTGGTGTGTTGGCACCCAGCAGGCAGGAGTCAGTGGGAAGCCCCGTCCTCCCGAGCTGTTCATTGCATTTTCAGCCACGGAGCTCTTGGGTGTTTGGCTGTGCTGTCAAGTGGGTGGACCAGAAGAAGAAGAAGAAGAAGAAGGAGGAGGAGGAGGAGGAGGAGGAGGAGGAGGTCGAGGAGGAGGAGGAGGAGGAGTTTGGATTTATATCCCCCCTTTCTCTCCTGCAGGAGACTCAAAGGGGCTGACAATCTCCTTTCCCTTCCCCCCTCACAACAAACACCCTGTGAGGTGGGTGGGGCTGAGAGAGCTCCGAGAAGCTGTGACTAGCCCAAGGTCACCCAGCTGGCGTGTGTGGGAGCGTACAGGCTAATCTGAATTCCCCAGATAAGCCTCCACAGCTCAGGCGGCAGAGCTGGGAATCAAACCCGGTTCCTCCAGATTAGATACACGAGCTCTTTACCTCCTTCGCCACTGCTGCTTTGCCAGTCTGTGATGCTGCTGCAGATGGTGGGAGAGGTGGTGGGGTCCTGAAAGGGAGCCCCCCTCCCTCTGGTCTAGGTTGTGGTTCTGATGCTGAGGCCGGGTGCTGGGAGCAGAGCCAGGCGTCAGGAAGAGGTTGGCTGGAGCTGCTGAGAGCCGAGGCAAGGAAAGTGGACAGAACTACTGCCCGCTGGCTGCCGCCTGCCCCTTTGTAGGGACTGGGTTGGGGGACAGTCCCCTGTTAGGCTAGCCCAATGGTGTGTCTGGCTGACAGACGAGCGAGCAGTAAATGGGTTTAAAGAAGGACCTGAAAGTGGAGGAGGGGGGGGGCTGCATAGTGGTGCTGTGAGCAGTCCTGGGCAGCTGCTGTTCATTGGCTATGCCAGCCATTGGCCCTCTCTGCCAGTGAGCAGCTGCCTTTGGCCAGTGGCATTCTGGTGGGCACATCTGGGCTGCCCAGTCTTGAGCAGAGCCTTGGTTTCTTTTTGTTGGAGGCCCACTGCCATTGCTGTGTGCAGGAGGCCTGGTCCAGGTGCCACCTTCGCATGATCTGCCTGCTTCAGAGAGGCATCTCCAGGGTTGCTCAGCAGGTCGGGGTGGGGCTGGAGAGGCTCCACACACCGGGAGAAAGTCCCCTCTCTCACACCAGCTCTCCCTCAGACCTGAGGGGGCCAGGCCAGGCCAGGCAGGCCCCTAGGGAGGGCTAGTTCCCCTCCCCCCACGAGGAATGCATTTCTGGCTCCGGGGGGGGGGGGGTTGCCCTCGTGTGTGACCCTGCCCCGGTCCACTTGGGGTTTGAGGTGGGTTTTCAGCACATGGAGGTTTGCCTCTCAGGACTGCTTCTTCTTCCCTTTGTTCTTCTGAAATCCCCGGGGTCTGTGGTCCCTGTGCTTGTGTAGCCAGATGCAAACTCAGACAACCACAGATCTTTGGATCTGACAAACTGGTTCGGGCTGTTTGGTTGGCCTGCTTGTATTTATGTGCTCATCCAGAAACTCGCCTGACCCTTAAAAGGTGCTTGGGAGTCAGTCAGACCACTGGTCACCACTGCCACTGCACCCCATTTGCTTTCTCTCCATGCAAACTGCTGCTCTCCCATCCCAGGCAAAGCTGTTGTCGGCGGTTGGTTTGCGCCACACCCAGTGGTTTAGGATGCTGCCTGGGGGGGTCACCACCGCCTCTTTCACGTGCGCGCGTGCAACCTGCAGAAAGATCCTCTGCAAGAATGCCTTCTCCCCACCGTCTGCTGCATCTGCCCAAGGTCTCCTGGCCGTGCAGCTGTTAGGTCAGGCCCAGCAGGACCTTTCGGACAGCTGCTTCGGGAGGCACCGGCCGGCCACCCGGCTGGGCAGAGGAAGGGTTGGCCTCCTCTCAGCCTCTCAAGTCGAACTCTCCTGGCCGGGGAGCCTCCTTTGTCTTTCTATGCTAAGTCTCCAGCATCTGCAATGCAAGGCCTGGCTGGTTGCCGCCTCTGTATTCAGCCCAGGTTCCTCAGAGTGGATTATGCAAATCTCTGATGGAAAAATATTCCACAGCACAGCCTTGAGAGTGTAAAACCGTAGTCAATAATTCATCTGGGCCTGTCTCTATCACTGTGGCTTTTTCTTCATTATAGCCTCTGCCTGGTTATTTGTCTTTCACCTTTTATTGTATATCTGCGTGTAATATTATGCATTATAAAATTTATCTGCCTCATTATTTTATGGTCCAAGCTATGCACTGCAAGGAAATGTCTCCAGTTCTGGCTGCCCAGTGCTGCTGATACAAGCACATCTGGCTAGAACATGTGGGTGGAGTTGTGAATGGATACCCCCTTCCACCTCTCCCTCCCTCCCTCCCTCCCCCTCACGCACACCCCTGCCCTGCTACGCCCCGCTGCTTGGCTGGGAATGGGAATGAGATTGAAGCAATAGAAACGCATTTGCAGGTGGGCGCATTCTGGGTGCTTGGCACTTATGCTTAAATCACAGCAAAACAGAAGCCATGTGCATTTGTGAGAGACTTGACGCTCTGTGCGGGGGTTCAGTAGAGAAGGGCTGGGTCAGCGATGGGGAGGCTCCGACTGAGCCCCAGGATGCCCACATGGGGCACCTTCTTAATCCTGACGATTGGAGGGAGGTCAGCCCTAGCTGTTGGGGAGCTAGATTGGCCCAGGGAGCCAGAACGTGGGGGGGGGGGAGGGAGGGGGGGTCCTTCTAGTTCCTGTGTGGAAGATACCAAACCTGAACTAGAATAGTGGTGTTCTGGTGGAACTGAATGCGGCTAAGTAGGAGATATGGCAAAAGTCTCCAGGGAGAAAGTCCTGGTCCCTCCCTGGCCCTGACAATCAGTAGATCTCAGGCCAGTGGAGATCATCACCTTCAGGCCCTGGCCATGAGCTGACAGAAGTGGGCATGTGGGCCGTTTGTCCAGGCCCAACGTGCTTCCCTCTGCCTTGGTTGATGAGCACCAGGCTTCACCTCTTGGGAGACGGCTGCTTTCCCAGCAGGCCCAACTAAGGGAAGCAGCATGTGGCTGGAGGCTCAGGCACCCCTGACCAGACCCTGAAGGCCCAGCAGAGGGTCTCCTGCCTTTGACCAGGTCAGCTCCTACCAGACAACGAGGTGCCCACAATATCACAAGGGTCCCTGACACAATGTCCCATTTCCTGAGGTAGGCAGGGGAACACTGAGGGGCGCTCTGCTTCTTTCAGAGGATGGGGGAGGGTGGGGTCTTTTCCAGAGTTCCCCCCCCGGCACCCTTTGGTCTCTCCCTTGGGCCCCTTTTCACTGTGCAGCCCCCATCAGCTCCTGCTGTGCTGTGTCTCCTTGCGCAGTCCCTGCCATGGTCACCTCCCACCCCAACACCACCATCGCCATCAAGGGGCAGGCCAAGGAGCTGAACTGCACGGCCCGGGGCGAGCGGCCCATCATCATCCGCTGGGAGAAAGGGGACACGGTCATCGACCCCGACCGGAATGTCCGCTACTCCATCACCACCAAGGACAACGGGGACGAGGTCATCTCCACGCTCAAGGTGAGCAGGAACTATTGCAGTGTGTGTGTGTGTGTGTGTGTGTGTGTGTGTGTGGGCACTGCCTGTTTGTGTGGGGCCCCTCTGGTGACCCAGTGTGAACTCCAGAGTGACTCCCTGGACCCTGACCCACAAACAGGCATGGAAGGGGCTCACTCAACAGATGGGTAAGGAAACTGGGCCACCTCTGCTGGGGGTGCAACCTTCTATGGGTGGAAGGGGAGGGAGGCTGCTGTATTGCATTAAGGCCTACCCAGCAAGGCTGAGGCTGCTCACGAGAGGGTGTCTTTTTCATAGCTGAAGCCAGCCGACCGCGGGGACTCCGTTTTCTTCTCATGCCATGCCATCAACTCCTACGGAGAAGACCGAGGTCTCATCCAGCTCACTGTCCAAGGTACTAGACTCGAGCGGCTGTGTTGTCCGCTTGACAGAGCACAGCCTTTGGGCCGCTGGGGGGCTGCTTGTACAGGGCTGTTCTGGGGGCTTTTCCCAGAGTATCAGTGTGGAAATGGCCGTGGCTGCTTTCCACTCAGGTGGATAATTTGCTTTCCTCCCAAACGAGAATTTGAAGAGACAGCAAAGCCAACTTGAGGGCCTTTAGGAACATTTCTCAACCATCACAAACACCAAGGACCCTTTGGTTCCTGTGAATGGGCAGTTCAAAGAGACTGTTGGACACAGTTTGGTTTTGTTCAGCCACTGTTCAAGTTCCCCTTCTGGATCAGGCAGAAGGTCTGGCCAGTCCAGCATTTGGTCTCCATCCGTGGCCAGGAGAAGCCCCAAAGCAGAAGAAGGCTCTGACAGCTGCTGTCCCTGCTTCCCTGTCGCCGTTGTCTGGTACGCAGCAGGGTGCTGCCTCCTACCAAGGAGGTTCCATTCCGGACAATGGGGGCCAGGAGCCACTCACCGAGAGAGCTTCCCAGAGTGCATCTTGTTTTTTAAAAAGCCATTTTTAGCCCCCGGCCACAACTAGAAGCACCCGGCTATTGTGTCTGCTCCCATTAGGCAGCTGCACTTCCCGAGAGCCCTCCTTGTTGTGTCCCGTCCCCCCGCTCAACTCCCTCCACAACCTGCGCATCTCTAAGCCCACGAACCGCCTCCATTTGTCTTTTCCATTTGCTTGTCTGGAATTTCCTTGCTTTGGAACCCCCTGAAGTACCCACAGAAGTTGGTATTTCTCCCCCACTGTTCTCTGGCCTTGGCCAGTGGCTTCCATTGCCTGTGTTTGTACTTTCCTCTGCCGTTTCTGAGAGGCAAGCAAGCCTAGTGAGTGGGCAAAATCGTTATGATGGTTCCATTGGAGTGACAGTTCCTGCCCCTCTGCTTCTTGCCCCAGAGCCCCCAGACCCTCCAGAGCTGGAGATCCGGGAAGTGAAGGCTCGCAGCATGAATTTGCGCTGGACACAAAGATTTGACGGCAACAGCATCATCACTGGCTTTGACATCGAGTACAAGAACAAGTCGGGTGAGTTGAACAAGCCCAGACAGAGCCCGTGCTGGGGAGGGCTGGATGGAGAAGTCAGGAGGACGTGTGCTCAGCCAGCACGCAGCACATTTCCAAGTGCTTCTGACAGGATTTTATCACCCTCTCTTGAGGGTTAGGAGGAGTGGTGGGCCTGGGGCCATCCAGGAAGAGGTTTGGTTTCTCCTGGGGACTTGCTGACTCACAGCGTTGCAGTAGACTTCGGAGGGGTTAACCATGTTCACCTGTTGCTGCAAAACCAAATAAAAGTCTATTGGCATGTTTTTATTCTAGCAGAAGCATTCCTGGACTACGACCTCACACTCCAGTACAGACCAGGGTCACTAGACTAGGGAATAGCTGGAATGCTGAGGATGTAATGTTGCTTGATTTTAGAAAAGTTTTTAACTAAGTCTCCCATGGCATGTTATTTAGCAAACTGGTAAAATAGGGACAAGTAAGGTGAGGTATATTCACAGCTGGTTGGAGAAAAATCTGTACATGACTCTTATCAACAGCATGTCTGTCTACCAGAGTCCTCCGGGGGAAGGCGGTATACAAAACTAAATAATAACAACAACAACAACAATAATAATAAGCTGTGAAATCTACAATAATAATAATAATAAAAATGATAAATACCTGGACAGAGGTCTCTACAGGGTGTTTCTACAGAACTGTTCAATGGCTGCATCTCTGTGATCTGATCTGTTTTAAAATTGGAGATGCCTGGGTTTGAACTTGGACTTTCGGTATGCGCTGCACTGTCACAGCCCCTTCCCTAAGTTTCCGGTGCTGTTAATAGAAGTACCCCTGCATTTCCCCGTGGGCCTTCCCTAATCACAGAGAAGGACGAAGAGCTTTGCTGGGAGTTTTCCAGCTGCCTTGTGGGCTGTGAGTCTTCCGCAGCCTCTCCCTGTTACCCCAGGCCACACATAGCACTTCCTGTGACTTTTTGTGGCATCAGGTGGCGTCTCCCCCATCTGTGCGCACAGAATCTGCTGTACAGACCTTCCTGGTTTCTTGTCCTTCCAGACTCTTGGGACTTCAAGCAGTCCACACGCAACATCTCTCCAACCATCAACCAGGCCAACATCGTTGACCTCCACCCCGCCTCTGTCTACAGCATCCGCATGTACTCGTTCAACAAGATTGGCCGCAGCGAGCCCAGCAAAGAGCTCACCATCAGCACAGAGGAAGCAGGTGTGCTTTTCTACTTTCTGTCTCACAAGCTTCTATCATTGTCTTCTCACAAGAACACTCCACCCCCCTCCATCAGAACTGATTTAGTGGCCATGTTGGTGCTAGGGCGGAAGGGATAGGCAGGGAGCCCGAAAACTGATTGACTGATTGATTGCAAACGTTTCTAGGCCACCTTTCCACCAAACAGGCTCTCAAGGCAGCGGCCATCAAACCTTAAAGCCCTTCAGCTTTTAAAACATTTGAAACGAAGTATGTTTGTTTGTTTGTTTGTTTGTTTGTTTATTTATTCATTCGATTTGATAAACCGCCCTACCCCCAGAGGGCTCAGGGCGATGTACAACAACAAACAACAACACAATAAAACAAATTGAATAGCCCCAGTTAAAATAATACAAAACCTTAAAACTATAAAACTATAGCAGCAGTAACCGTCAGTAAGTGATTAATAATAAGAGACGTCTGGTATCAGACTCCAGTGGTCAAGCCAATAAAAATATATGAACTGGCATAATACCAGCTATCTGGGTGGAGACCAATAACAGGAATTTTGAGTATGCCAAACAGAACAAAAAAGTCTTCACCTAACAGCAGCACACAACAAATAGAGGGAGATCTACAAAGTGAGGAGAGAATCCCACAATGTTGGTGCCATCGCTGAGAAGGCCCTTCCTTGGGCTGCCCCCAGCGTAGCCTCAGACGGCTGGGGCATCTGAAGGAGGAGACCAGGAGGTGACTAGAGTGCCCAGGTAGGTGCGTATCAATAACAGGCCCAGACATCAGCAAGCCTGCTTGTACCTTCTGGGCTAGGAGCAGCAGTTGGGGAGTCTCTGTCTTTGGCCCAGGGTGAAGCACCGAGTTAAAGGGTGGAAAAAGGACACCGGCTGGGCCCAGGGACATGGTGGCACTTTTGAGCAGGCTTCTGCAACACACGTTGTCTGCCTTAGGAAAGCTGGAAATTGAAGTTCTGGATATCCAAGCCAGTTTGTGTGTAAAAGTTAAAAACAATATTTTCAATATTTGTTGTTGTTATTTTTTTTATTATTGCTGCTGCTGTTATTTATCATTTATAGTCCACCATTCTCCCTGGGACACAAGACAGGTTACAAGTATGATACAAACTTTTCATTCATTTCCATCAGTCTATAGATCGTTTACAAAATATAACATTTGAGTTTAACAGCAAAGATTCCTCGTATGACAAAATGGTTGGGGTTAAAAAGCAGCACTATACAAACAACAGTGGTAACTTCATGTAGAAGCACAGCAAGCAACATTTGGAACCATTGCAGTTTCCCCTAAGTTGGCTGTTGTGGATTTTCTGTGGTCTAGTAGTTTTTGCTCTTGATGTCTCCCCCCAATCTCTGGCTGGCATCTTCAGAGGTAGGTCACAGCAAGGAAAACACATCCTGCTGTGACATACCTCTGAAGGTGCCAGACTGAGATACAGGCAAAATGTTAAGAGCCAAAACGACCAGACCGTGGCCACACCACCTTGAAAACCCACCACAGCCCGTTGAGTCTGGCCGTGAAAGCCTTCGACACGTTTTCCATGTGCTGAAAGCAAGTGGAAAATCCAAAGGCTGTGCAGTGAGAGAAGACAGGTCAGCTGCCAGGACCTGGCCAAAGGAGTCAGACTTTGCCTGGCACCTGGAAGGTGGCAAAGGTGCAAGCAAACGAGCAGGCTTTCTGTGGGAGCTCCATATAAGGGGAGCGACTGTAAACATGAGCCCCCAGAGACTTGGTGTAGCAGCCAAAGGCAGCATAGAAAGGCCTAAAGTGATGGACACCGTTATGGGGGAACCGGTGGTTCTGTGGCTACCCTGCTCTTACCTCATTCGTAGCCTTTGTGGTCAGCACTAGCCTTTTGAATGTGCCAACCAAAAACTTCAGGTACCAGAGAAGTGCATACATTGTTGAGATGTGGGCCTACAATCCAGTCCTTTGGGGAAGACCTTCTGGGTCAAGAGGTCAGAATATTGATGGGTCCAGAGGAGGGCGACCAAAATGGTAAAAGGTCTGGAATCCATGCCCTATGAGGAGAGGGAGCTGCTGGGGATGTTTAGTCTGGTAGTCATGTTAAATATTTGAAGGGATGTCATGTTGAAGAGGAAGCAAGCCTGTTTTCTGCCTGTCCAGAGACTAGGACCAGGAGCAATGGGTTCAAGGTGAAGGAAAACAGATTCCGCCTAAACATTAGGAAGAAGAAGTTCCTGTTGGACAGTGGAATACGCTGCCTCAGAAGGGGGCGGAGTCTCCTTCTTTGGGGGTTTTTAAACAGAGGCTGCAGTGCCTTGATTGTGTATTCCGGTGTGGCAGGGGTTGGACTTGGTGTCCTCTTCTATGAAGGGATGCTGCTTTAACTCAGTCAAAAAAAATCAGGTGCGGGTTTTGCCCCCTCCCTGCATTGATTCTATGATCTTCTGTTTACCTTTAGAAACATTCAGGAAGAAAGCTCTGCAGCTCTGTTCTTCTTTTGCTTTGCTAGAGTTTTGACTTTGTCTGCTGAGTATGTCATCTATGCAGCCCGGCTAACTATGTTCTGACCTGCAAGAATTAGGCTTCCCGTACCCATCCACTAAAATGTTTTTTGGGTTGAAGAGGATCAGGATTGGGGTTGGGGTCATGGCCAGGGCAGCTGCATAACTTCTCGTGACCGTTCAGGCTTCTCGGGCCCCCAGACAAATGCAGGCCAGCGCTGTGCCTGGCAAGTTCTGTAACGTAACTCTGCTCATGTCCTTCCTTGGAATGTCTCACTCTGAGAGGGAGGAGGAGGGGCTGCTCTTGCAGATCATTCAGGCCCCCTGAGGAGGTTTCCACGATTCAGCCAGAGGTCCTAAAGGGAACCAGAGGGGCTCTGTCCTCTCCCCCGTTGCTGTGCTGGGGAGAGCAGCCTCTTTGGAACAGCTCGTCATCTGGCCTCTTCTTTTGCAGCTCCGGACGGGCCCCCGATGGACGTCACCTTGCAGCCCATAACTTCTCAGAGCATTCAAGTCACATGGAAGGTGTGTGTTGGCGGCGCTTGGAGGCGGAGGGGGGATTCCACTCCCTCTGATGTAGTTTAACTGGTGGCACAGGCTGTTTTTTCCTCACTCAGAGCAGCTGACCTTAAAAAAAGAAAACTACGTGTGAGAATCACAGGCTTCACTGAAGCATCGGAGTCTCCACGTACTTGTGGCAGGCTTTGAAATGGCTGAGCTGGCAAAGGCCAACCAGACAAAAACCAATGAGTCCCACGTCCCCCACAAGCCACAGAGAGCGGAGAGACAGCCTCGCATGTGCCCCCCTTAAGGAAGAGCCTCTGCCATTGGGCGCTCCATCCATGCACCCTCCAGACCCAGATGGCGGGACACGGGAGTTTCCTCCGGCGTTTCTTCCGGGGCCAGGAGCCGAGAGGCCTCATCCTTGCGGAGCCCCAGTTGGGCCAGGTCAGGCAGCCCAGTATTGCCCTCCTGAGGTGAATCAGTTGCAGTGGAAGTGGAGCTTTATGCGCACCAGAGTCTGCTGGTGACAGCGGCTCCCATCATGTCTGCCCAGCACTGTCGGTCATCCAAAGGGTTAGCCCTGTGCCTGTGGCATGGGTGGAGCCAGGAGACCTTGCACCTTTCCAGTGGCCAGAACAGCCCTGTCTTAGCAGTGGGGAAAGGGCGCAGCCTGGGTCTGGCCGGCCACGGCCCCTGCAGCATTCAGAAACAGCAGATTCGTCTCTAAAACGGGTCAGACTTCTAGTGGGGGGGGGGGGGGGAGGATGCTCCACTTGTATCTGTGGCTTGGCCAGGGAGATACTCTCCTCATGAGTCACCTTTACAATTCAAGTGTCTGTGCTAAAATCCACAAATGAGGGGGGCAAGTTGCTGCGTTGCAGGCTTCAGGAATGTCGGATGGGTGGGGGGGGGGGTCTGCTGACTACATGTTCAAGGCTGTCCTGGTAGCATTCATGCTGCCCCCCCCCCCCCCCCCAATGAATTTGGCGTTTACCTGGTGAGCATTGTGGCTGAGGAAGGAGTGCCGGCCAGCTCTTGCTCTGCCCTCCTGCCTTGGCTCTGGGCCGGAGGGTGATTCCAATGACCCCGTCTATGGAGAGCAGCATCAGTATAATGCAAATAAAATTGATTAGTAAGTTAGGAGTCAGAATAAGACAAGTCAGTGCATTCTGGACCCCAGCATCTCTCCCTTCCTGCTCCCCCCTCCCCTCCCCTGCCACTTCCAAAGGAATGAAAAACAGATTAATGAAAAATAAGATTCACTTGTAGCTTCAGTCACTGTGTTTTGAGACTCTTTCAGCAAGATGGATTGCTTCAGCTTTGTAACGTAAATTTGCAATCAGCCCTATTGATTTTTTAATGCTTCAAAGAAATATTGTTCGGATTGATTAGACTTGGCCTCCTGAATTTTTAAGGCCTGCAGGCCTGGGGGGTTATTTCTCTGCCCTGATCCGACCCCTGAGCAGCTGGGTCAACTTTTGGTCTCTTTCCTATCAAAGGCAGCATTTCCAGAAGCAACCAGGGGTTGGTCATCACTATAAATACAGGCTCTGCTCTGGGGGCGCTCGTCTGTCTTTGAGACGTGGTGCTGCCTCGGAGGATCTATTCCAGAGGGTGGAATGTTTCCTTCAGAAGCTGAATCAGTTCACCAGGCTGCAGCCAGGAAGAGCCAGATTCTGAAACGAGGCAGCCCCTTGGGGTGGGTGCTGCCGCCTGAGGTGATGCTGGGCAGAGCAGAGCGTGGGGGGCTCCCAGTGTGCAGGGAAGTGTGGTTCACATCCTGTTGTCAGCTGGGAACAGGAGCCCATTTTTTGCTGATCAGTTCGACGCTTCCTTGACATGTTCATTGCAGTTCAGTGGGTTGCTCCAGCAGAGACCTTTCCGACAGTGCTGTGCTCTTTGCTCGCATGGACCTGCCCCTACCCTGCTAGCCTGCAGTTGTTTAAGTAGGTTGGTCCCCCCTCCCCACCAGCCGCTGGACAGCAGCACTCTTTTAGGCTTGTGTTGTTGGAATTGGCTGTGGCTGGACCACATTTGCGCAATAACAGGACAGAGAACGATCTCCATGATTCCCAAAAGGCATTTTTTCTGGAACCTGCAACAAAAAGGGCCAGAATCTTCGAGTATTTTTGAAAACTGGAAGCAGGCAATTAAAGGAAGCCAGATTGCAACAGGATTGGCCCTGGCCAGTACTGGGATGGGAGAGCACAAAGAAACATCAGGGTCGCTATGCACCGGAAGGGAATGGCAAACTATCTTTGTTGCCTTGAGGACCCCCAAGACCCTCATGGGCCTCCCAGGTCCTGGCCCAGCACTCTGTCCATTGCACCAGGCTGGCAAACAAGGGAAGTCTGACTGCTGGATGTTTGTGGCAAAATCGGCAGCATCCCAGCCCCTTCCTGAGAGCTGTCCTGCCCCTGGCGCCAGCAACCCCCCCCCCACAAGGTCCCCCCCAGTCAGGGGGCAGTTAGGAGGGGCCAGTGAGCAGGATTTTTCTCCAGAGGAAAGGGGTTGCTGCACGGAGTCAGCCCTTGTGAAGCCCGTCAGCCATTCACCTCCGTGTCCGAGTTCAAGCACAATTCTTGTGCCACAGTCACTTCACAGAGAGCCGAAGTCATCTGTGATGCTCTTTGCTAATTTTTTAAAAGAAAAGCTGATCTCGAATGCTTCAGTGGGAAAAATACATCATTCAAACCTTATTTGAAATATTCATATTTGATTTGTTTACATGTCTTGAAGGCAGCTAGAAGCCACTTAGTAGAAAGTCAGTCAGTAACCAGAACATCTCAGCCAGCGAAGGAAGCAGGGATTCAAATTCAGGTGAATAAAGTCATGTGAGTGGGGCACCAAGCAAGTGTCCTCGGGGAGTGTCTTCTGCAAGTGGGCACCACCACCAAGAAGGCCCTGCCCACCAAGCCAGCCTTAGAGGACAGCCATTTGGAACATGGCTTTCAATGACGATTGCAGAGACCAGTCAGGTTCCCAGAGAACCCTTCCATTACCCAGTACAGGGCTGCAAAAAGCTTTATGGGTCCAAACCTGGAAACCCATGCTTGTGTCTAGGAGTATCTTGGGGCCTTTCGGGACTGGTGCAGTGCAGTGGCGTCACGCCAGTGGGGTGGGGGCACGCAAGAGACCACTTGACCCCCCCCTCCAAAGTAAAGAGCATTGGCCACACCATCAGCCTGATCTTTTCAGTGTGGAGTGCAATCCCTTCAGAACAAGCTGCACTTCTCTTTCCTGGTCATCCAAATAGTCCAAGTTGGAAGGAGGACGTTAACATTTGCCCTTGACCCATTGATGATATGATGTGGGGGGGGGATGAGGGAGTGCTGAGGCTTGGAGGGGTCCCCCCACCATTCTCCCCCCTTCCACGCACACGCACACACACACACACACACACACAACCCCTGGACTCGCAGTGTCCACTAATGTTAGTAGATTCTTTTATTCACCTCCCACCCTTTTTAGTATCCAACAGCATTTTTTTGCAATTCTTAATCTCTCCAGGCCCCTAAAAAGGAGCTCCAGAACGGGGTGATCCGAGGCTACCAAATTGGCTATCGGGAAAACAGTCCTGGAAGTAACGGGCAGTACAGCATCGTGGAGATGAAGGCCACTGGAGACAACGAGGTCTACACCCTGGACAATCTGAAGAAATTCGCCCAGTATGGGGTAGTGGTGCAGGCCTTCAATCGGGCTGGCACGGGCCCCTCGTCCAGTGAGATCAACGCCACGACCTTGGAGGATGGTAAGCAGACCGCAGGGAGCACCTAGAAATCTCCTGTCTCTTCCTACCTGGCATGCAGGAGGTGGGGGCACTGCCCCAGAGCCTGCCAGCCCCCCAAAGCAGACCAAAGGCGCTGCTGCTGCTGCTGCTGCTGCAGGCCCCCCAACAGAGGTGTGGGTCCAGGCATGTTTTCTTTCCCCTTTGGACTGCTTCCATGTCTGTGGCCAGTGACCTGCCCTCTATTGTAGCCCTTGCCTGGCTAAACTCTGTTCCTTGCTCCTCCCCCAAAAAACTCATGGATCTGAAGCTGGTTCCCAGTTCCTTTGTTATACTTTGTGAATCCAACCACATATATGGATGATGTTTTAAAAACTCTCCACCCTCAAAAGAAGCACACGGCAAGCTGCACACACACACACACACACACACACACCCCATATTGAAGGGACTGTGCCCAGCAAGAAGACCTGCGCTGTCCCCTGGTCCAAAGCGAGGCTGTCAGTAAGGAGGGCCCGGCTGCTGCTGCTGCTGCTGCTGTTCTGGCTCTTGGCTCTGCCTTTGCCCCAGGGAGCAGCTGTGAAGGAGGAGGAGGAGGAGGAGGAGGGGCAGAGCCGGCCAGGGGCCTCGTGCCTCTGCTTTCTCTTGATCTTACCCCCCCCCCCCAGCACCCTTCAGGTCCCCCATGAAGGTGAGAGCTACACTGGCCCTGAAGTTATGAGAAACACACACAAAAGTTTCTCCCTTCGTTTGCTCAGCAGTTTTTCATACTTAATTAAGGCCCTCGTTAGCCTGTCAGCAGAGGAGCATTTTCTGCCTCCATTAGTGCTCCTCCCGGGGCATTCAAGGGTCCCTCTTTTAACAACAGTGTCTTTCCCATAATTATATTACCTTCATTTTGTTCAAATGGACTCTCTATTAGTTTATTGCACCCAGCCCCTAATTACAAGGCGCTTACAGTTTTACACCTAAGTAATATGAAACAATAATGATTTTCAAAGAGGATCATTAGGATGATGTATTGTCAGTTAAATGCTCGTAAAAATTGTTGCTGTCTCTTTGGGGGCAGTGGGATCTCATTACTTCCACCCCACCCCACCCACTCACGCACTCACCGCACCTCTCCTTCCCCTCCTTCCAAGCAACCCAACAGCGGGGGTCTCGGGGAGGACTGGAATTGTGGGCAAATGCAGGCAGGACAGCGTGGCAGCACCTGAGGGGCGTGGGCACCAATACAGCCTGCCAGCCAGTGTGGTGGATTGGAAACCACTAGGGAGGAGAGTCCCACGGGTCCCATCAGGGGTGGAGAGAGGGGGAGCTGCGCCCGGGGCACGTACGCGCCCTCCCCCCTGCAGCAGCACTGCCCGCCCCTCCCCTCCTCGCCCCCTCCTCACCCCGGCTACACCCCCACACCAGGGTGCACCTGGGGCATCATGCGCCTGCCCTGCCAAGCCACGCCCCTCCCCGTGGGTGCTACACCACTGGGTCCCATTTCCTCATGATTCTCCACCGTGGAACAAGGGCCCAGGAGCTGCTGTGGAGAGAGAAAGAGGGCGAAAGAGAGCGCAGGCGTCAGTTATGCATGGGCTTCTGGCCATTCATCACAGAGGTTTCTTTTGGCAGTACCTAGCCAGCCCCCAGAAAACGTGAGGGCCTTGTCCATCACCTCTGATGTGGCCGTCATCTCGTGGTCTGAGCCTCCTCGGAGCACCCTCAATGGCGTCCTGAAGGGCTACCGCATCATCTTCTGGTCCCTCTACGTGGATGGAGGTGGGTCACGGCTGGCCTCCAGGTTTGCACTCCAGGAACGATGCAGCTGGGCCTCCTTTGCTTGTGAAGGCTTCCCAATAGTTCCCCCCCCCCCTTGTGTTGTGGTGGGGCGTGCAGTGTTTGCCGGTCTCTTGTCACTGGCGCAGCATGACAGGGCGTGCTTGTCCTGTGACCACACTTGTGTGACACAGGCTGTGCAGCCTCTCATCATCGTGTCTCTGACTCAGTGTGAACCCCCTTAGAGTCGTTCTCTGGTTTTCTGTGTGTCCCTGGGCTCTGCAGCTGCTGAGTGGGTCAGGGGTGTGGCTGCAAACACACCCAAGGCAGCCCCTTCCCTCAAAGGACTCTTAGCTCCGCTGCGTCCCAGAGTCACCAAGCCAAGTCAAATGTAGACAAGAACCGAAAAGCCGGGAGGGAGGGAGCAGAGACCTTTGCGGGAACTCTGAACATCTCCCCCTTCCCCCCCCCCCCCCAGCATGGCTGTCTGCGCAGCTGTCCTTCCCAGTCACACTCCCGTGGCTGGAGCAGGGCTTTCACCCCACCGAAGGAACAGAGGTGTGAGGCCTCTGGTGTCCTCTGGTAAAGGCCAGAATTGTGGCTGATGCGTCAGTGTTCGGGTACCAGAAAGAGCAGGTGAACCAAGAGCAACGTGGGGAGTGAGGGATCCTCCGTGGCACCAGGTTCAGACTTGGCCATGGCCAGGCATGCCTGTGGCGCATTCCCTTGAGGCCCCTCTGCTGTCTGTGGAGAAGGAGGAAGGTGGCTCTGTGAGGAGGGCCCGTGCCTCCGGAGGGCAAGGGAATGTGTGGCTCACTCTTGAGTCCCCTGCTCTCCGTGGCAGAGCACAGCTCCCATCTCCCTCATCTGTGAGTTGCTTTCAGCAACACGGTCCCCGACGGCCCTCAAGGCCTTGGGCAGCTTCCAGCCCCTTGCAGGAATATTTTGTGGAGCCTCCTCCTCCTCCACTCCTGACTGCTGTGTTTTCTCCACAGAGTGGGGGGAGATGCAGAATATCACCACTACCCGGGAGCGAGTGGAGCTGCGCGGCATGGAGAAGTTCACCAACTACAGCGTGCAAGTCTTGGCCTACACGCAGGCGGGCGATGGCGTCCGCAGCAACGTGCTCCACATCCAGACAAAGGAAGACAGTGAGTGGCAGAGGCTGGGCTGGGGGGAGGGGGGCAGGCGCTCTGTGCCTCCACATGCTGGCTGGGAAGTGGGGTTGCTGCCTCTGGCTCAGGGGATCCCTGGAGATTTGGGGGTGGCGTGTTTGGGGGGGAGGGAGGGGCACTCGGCGGAGACCTGACGCCACCAGAGTCCGAGGCTGCCGTTTCCTGCAGGCGAACTGAACTCTGCATTCTAGAGACCGGCTGTCCTTCTAGCAGAAGTTTGGGCCCCGCCAGGTGGGCGATGGGAAGTGTCCTGGGAAGGGCTTGCCTGTGGCTAGTGGCGGCCCCCAGAGGGGGTCATTTCCTTACCCACCAGCAGGGGGCTTTGGGGTCTCACTGGGGGGGCCTTGTTTGGGGGCAGGGCTGAATCAGACTCAGAGGGGCAGCCTGGCTCTGCCTTGGCTCTACTGATCTGACGTTTTTGCATATAGGGAAAGATTTCCCACCGGGACCTGGGAGCTCTCGAGAGGGCTGCGTGTTGTGCAGACCACTCCCAGCCAGCCACAGAGAGGGGACTGGGGGGCACAATTCAGGAGCCCATGGTTAGCGTCAGCTGGAAGACCCTGAACTGGGGCTCTCTGACAGCGACACAGGATAGTTTTTCGCTTCTCTAGAATGCCTCTGCTCTGCCCGGGCGGCAGCACTGATATGTTGTTGTCTTTTTTGCTCACATGTGGGGGGGAGATGCTGGGGGGGGGGGGTCACCTCAGCTTGCTCTGCCTGCCCTCTTCCAATGCTTGAGCAGCCAGCCAGCCAGCCAGCCAGCCTCACACGCTGTGTCTTGCAAAAAGCCTGCTTTTCCTGCCTGCTCCGTCAGCTGCACAGAGAAGCTGCTCTACCCCAAAAGGCGGATGGTCGCTTGGGGGATGAGCCTGGAGCCGGAAGGGGTGGTGGGGTGGGGGGAGGGGGGCGCCAGGACTGTGAAGTCTCCGCTTGAGGTCCTGGAGAGGCCAAAAGGTTTCCAGGCAGTTGCTCAGAATGGGCAGCACCACCAGCCGAGGAAGTGTAGGTCTGTCTCTGTGGCCGTTTCCCCACTGAGAAAATGAATGTACCGTGTTTCCCTGAAAATAAGACAGTGTCTTATATTAATTTTTGCTCCCCAAGATGCGCTATGTCTTATTTTCACGGGATGCCTTATTTTTCCGCTCCACAGCTGCATGCTCTGGTGCTTCCAAACAAAAACTTTGCTACGTCTTACTTTCGGGGGATGTTTTATATTTAGCACTTCAGCAAAACCTCTACTACGTCTTATTCTCAGGGGATGTCTTTTTTTCAGGGAAACAGGGTAGATACAACCCGGTCTGAAAAGAATCGGCACCTTTTCATTACGGTTTCATGGTCCACAGCGCAGCTTGTGCCCCCCAAACGATCCTTGTTTCAAGCAACGCAGCAGCAACGCAAAACCCCCACTCTCGAGCGATTGAATGCGCAATCCGCTCAGGGGCTATCCTAATTGGCTGCTGTGTTGTGTTTTGGCGCGAATTTTTTAAAAAAATTTCTGGCGGAGCCATGTCTGGGCGAGCGTGCACAGATCGACTCCACGCGGAATTGGTGAAATGGCTGATTAAAGCAAAGCCCCATTTCCGTGTGGCTCCGTCCCATCTTATCCCTGTGGATATGGGGTCTCGTGCTGCCTTTCATTGCCTTATATTTGTTTAAACAGTCAAAAACAGTCCCACGTTGCTTCCGGGTACGTGAAAAAAGAAAAAAGGCTGTGCGCACATCGCGCGCAGCCCACTGTGTCCTGATTGGATGGGAGGCTCCACGTCACGTGCAAAGGCGGGAGATTCAACCCCGCCCCCCCGATCCTCCCCGCTGCTCCCCTCCAATCTGGATTCACCACAGTGTTTTTCAAAAGGTCTACTTTCAACCAAGTTCGGGGAAAACACGTGATAACCCGGACAAGGAGCACCAGAACCGTGGTCGCCAGGAAAGTAGTGAGGAGTTTTGCACTAAACCTGGATATTTTGCGTGAGTATCACACATCTAAACCTCAGTGGGGAAATGGCCTAGAAGGCAGTGGGAGTTGTTCCAGATGAGAAAGAGGCTTGGTTTGTCCCTCTGCCTTTAGTGGAACCCTTGGGACAAAACAGAGGAAATGCTTATGGCTGCTGCTGCCTCTTGGTTCCTGCAGCTCAAGCTGTTGTGGGAGACTCTGGAGTAGGAGCCAGCTAGAGAAAAAGTTGTCTACATCTTGATCTCGGGTGGGAGAATTGCACTGGGATGTGTGTGTGTGTGTGTGTGTGTGTGTGTGTGTGTGTGTGTGTGTGTGTGTGTGTGTGTGTGTGTGTGTTTGGGGGTGGGCATTTGGTGCTGGGGTGGGTACAGGATGGATTTGAGTGAGGTGGAGCTGGGGAGAAGAAGTGAGAGGATTACAGGCTGACTTCTCCTGCGCATATTGGTTTGCAAGTAAATCCTACCACAGTCACACTTTGAGCAAACTTGGACAGGATCTGACTCACTACAGCAAAGCCTGAGAAGAGAAGAAAGAATGTGGGTGTTTTTTTCCCCCAAAAGCAGAAATCTGTACACTCTTTGACTGGGAGAGCAAGACCGAGACGGGGTCCCTCTTTGCCGCCTCCTGCGTTCTTCTTCTTTCTGTGTAAGGAGGCAGCAGCAGAATGGGAGGGGAAGGGAGATCTGGAGCCAGCTGAATTTCAGTGCGGGGTGTGTGTGTGTATGTGAGTTGCTTTCTAAAGTGATTTCAAATGTGGAATTCTGCTGAACACGGGCCTCTTTCTTATGCAGGATAAGGACTTTTGAAATGTCCCTACTTTCCTTCACCCACTAAGCATCTTTCCATGGTGTGCATCACTACAGTCCCCATCAGTAATTTAGGTCTGTTATTGATGCTGAGTGCTCTTTTTTCTCTGTCACACACCTGGTAATTTTTCCTGTTGTTTACATTGGTCAGAATGGGTGCTGTGAACGAGCGAGCGAGCGAGCAGGCACGGTGGGGACACCTCTGGGGCTGCTCCTGAAGGGGAGGGGCTGGGGAGGCCGGTGCCCCACCAGGGACTCCCCTCGGAATTTTGCTTTGCATCCTGATATTGGGGGATCTTGCAGCAAGAAAAGAGAGTGTCAGGAATGGGCGCAGGCAGCAGGCAGTTCCCACTGTTTCTCCCGCTCAGTTCATTTTTAAATGTGTTTTTTTTTATTCATTATGGGCTCCTGAAGGATTTTATGCTCTTTTTATGTTTGGGATGGGTTTTTTAGTCATTGTTAATTGTTAAAGATTGTTAAAGATTCCCCAGCAAGATCTCTGGGGAAGCAGCACATACATTTATAATAAATAATTCTGGTGTGTGTGTGTGTGACTGAAACTATGTAGTGCTAAGAATTATTGATTCTAGGGAAACAAGACTATTATCTGTTTTTAATTTTTTCTCCGTTTAGGTATCATTCTTCCAGCAGTATAATAATAGCAATAATAATAGTAATAATAATATCTTGTTTATAGTTTTAAAATATTTTTTACTCCTCTGTTGCATTAGTGTAGAAATTAATTAAAAACTGATACGGAATAATATGTATCATTTTAAATTTTATGTGTCTAAATTTTATGCTTCTCTTTTTAATATCAGTGCAGCAGCAGATTAAACTAGGTTTAAAAACCTATTTGAAAAATGAATTAGAATTAAAACAAAAGAAGTCTTGCTATTCTATAAGACATTTTCTTTCTATATATGTATCATTTTTCCTTTCATACCAGCGCTCCAGGAGAGTTAACAAAAAATTAAAAACAAAACCACAATCCCCTTGTCGCAGAGGAACAAAAACTTCCCTGGAAATATTTAGGGCTGTTTCTCTCCTTTCTGCACCACCAGCAGGCCTTGGCACACTGGGATGGCGTTGCTTCTTCTGCTTGAGACTCTTTACTGAGAATAGGAATTTCAGAAATACCCATCTGGAAGACTCTTTGAGTGCCACTTCAGGAAAACTGTCTGATAGTGCAGAACTCCAAAATCCAGGGACAGGATTTTGGAAGCAGCTCGAGCAGGAAAGCTCAGCCGTCAGTCTGCAACATAAGCAGGCAGAAGAGCAGGCAGAAGAGCAGGCAGCCTGAAGAAGGGTGTGTGTGTGTGTGTTCCACAAGACACATTTGGACTTTTCCCATCTATGCTGGGTTATTCAGCTGGGGCCCCACCTTCCTTGCCTTGACCAAGGCGCAGCGATCCATGCAACAGCCACCTCCAGGCTGGACTCTGCAGGGTTCCCCTTAAGACTGATCCGGAATCCTCAACTAACGCAATGCACGGCTGCTCGGGGCCTCATTGGGTCTGCGAAGGGCCCACATGCAGCCAGTGCTCTTTCAGCTGCATTGACTGCATTGGTGGAGCACCAAATCAGGTTAAAGGTTTTAGTGTTAACGTTCAAATCCCTAAACAGTCTGGGACTGTCATGCCTGCGAGGTCGCTTTTCCCTAATCGTCCCCCAAAGAGCATTACTGGTGACCCCTTGCCCGAAAAGTGTCTGGCTGTCCACGGCCAGGGCCAGAGGCAACGTGGTGGCAAGCTCTGCCAGTTGAGACCAGCGCCCTGTGGGATTTATCACAGCTCCGCAGGATGTGTGTCAGGTGGGGTTGTTCCGCCAGGCCCCCTCCTTCTCCTCCTGGGTTATTATTTTGGTATCATCTAATGTAGATGTACAAGGGATATTGAAATTTTAGTTGTTTTGTCTTCATGGGTTAGTATATTTTAAGGTGTCAGATTTAATTTGTATATTATTGCTATCTCATTGTTTATTGGTTTTATTGAAATTGATAAGGTTACTGTTAGCTGCTCCGAGCCTGCTGTAGCCGGGGAGAGTGGGCGAAAAGTCTAAATAAACAAACAAATACAAATACACCCCCCCGCCCCCCCTACCCCCAGCACCGAATTGAGCGCTCAGCTGAGCAGGGCCTTTCGCGGCACTGGCAGCCAAGCCGGCCTCCCTGGCTGCCCCGGCTGCTTCTTGGCTCTGGAGTGGGCAGCTGCTCCACTTTCCACCACCCTGGCAGGCGAGGGGGAGGGTCTACCTCCGCCTTCCCCACCCAAAGGGAGAGGACCGCGAAGTGGAACCTCACCCTGCTGGCTGGGGCGGGGCCCACACCCTCTGCTGCCCTCCTCCGTGTTCCCCTTTTGCCAGGTGAGGGCAGAGGAGGTAGCAAAGGACTGGCTGAGGTCTGGCATTGTTGAGATGGGCCCACCGCCCCCCCACCCTGCCCCACACAGAGCGGGGGAGGAGCTCCTCTGCCCCCCTCCCCCCTTACGGTTGGATTCAGCCCCGGTGGGTCTCGGCTCTCATTTAAAATTCAAATCTGCCTCATTTAGGCTAAGCAGGGAAGGCTGAGTGCTGCTCCTGCCAGAACAGATCGTGTCACCGTCTCTCCTCGGCAGCTCCCTCCAGCTCTTGCTGGCCTTCTGGGGCGTCCGCACGGCAGCCCTGCTGATGTGGGAAGGGGCACCGAGGCTCTGGGTCTTGGACAAAAGCCTGAAGGAGGGGAGTGCCAGGTGGGCAGAGGGGCGGGAAAGCAGCAACACTTCCTGGTCAGACCGCCAGAATGGCCAGTGGCCAAAGTCCTGGTGGCTCCTGAGGGGAGAGCATGCGCCTCCCCCCCCTCGGCATTCTTGGCCATGTGCACTTGTTCTGGGAGCCCTGGGCGTAGCTCTGGCCCAAGATGTGGGTTTCAAGCCCTGCAGTCTTGCTGGGCTCAGGAACCTCACGCACGCAAAATGGACCGGCCCACAGCATTCCCTGCCTCTGCGGGGTCCTCCCCTGCTGCCCGCTCACAGTCACCCCAGTACCAGGCAAGAGCCAAAGGAGCAAGAAACGGAAGGCCCAGCAAACACTAGGCAAGCTGGGCTGGGGGCTGCCAACCTCCTGGTGGGGCCTGGAGATCTCTTGAAATTGGACAGGACACCAGAGGTCTCTTCTTTGTGTGAGTGTGGACTCCGTGGCATTATTCCCAGCCGAAGTCTCTCCCCAGGCTCCAGCCACATCCAGAGTGCTGGGAGTTTCCCAGCCTGGTGCTGGCAGCCCTTCAACCGATGGATGAGGAGACGCAGCAAAAGAGTTTCTGGGTTTTCAAGATGGAAAAGTTAGTGTGTGCCTGATGTTGACACAGGTGCCAAATTCCTGGCTGCTGCTGCCGGGGACATTCACGAGCGCTTCTTCCGTCTGTTGTGGCGAGGAGGGCCGTGCTTCAGACGAGGCCTGCAGAGATCTGAGTTCATAGTCCCCACATTATCACGCAGTTCACTGGCTGACCTTTAGCCAGCCGACCTTCACAGTGCCGTCGTTGTGAGGCTAAAGCCTAATGGGAGAACTGTGTGTGGTTCCCTGAGTGCCTTGGAGGGGTGGGGGGTGGGGGGTGCCAGAAAAAAAATTCACTGGTTGCTAAGGAGGATTCAGCCCATCAGTCATGAGAGCCCTTGAGACAGCTGGCTTTTTTCTTGCATCTGGGTGTGTGTGTGCGTGTGTGTGCGCGCGCACAATATTTTGGAGGTTCTCTATCGTGCATACATGCTTCAATTTGAAATATAATCTTTTTATTTTTAATCTGATATATCAATTATTGATAAATCTATCAATCTATCGATAGATTGATATATTGACATAAAAAGGCAAACTATTGAAGAAAAGTCTTGAATACACATCTGAACACTGATTGTCTTTCTGGTGGGAAGTGAGGAGGGAGTACTGGCGGCAGGCAGACTGCAAAACCACAAAAGGACAATGGGAGCTGCCATTCATTTGCTAAGCTCCTTGAGTTCGTGATCATGATCGTCCGTCTCCCGATGTGCTGTAAACCCAGGCATCAAGACCTACAGGTTTCCCCGACTGCTTGTATATAAAACTGCGAGGCTGCAGACATCCCAGTTTGTTGATCAGATGCAGGGGCAAATTGGATATTTGGACTGATTGACTAGTCTTATTATTTTTACATTTTTTTAGTGTTAGTATCGATTTGGTTATTTAATTTTTTAAAAAACCTAATAATCTAAAGATATGCGGGAGCAGGGAGGCCACAGGCAATAGAAATGATACGGCAGGATGAGAAGTGGGGAGGAGTTCGCAGCAGGGAGGAGGCGGGGGGAAGAGGCCCACTGGCAAATCTGGCAGAGAAGCGAAATTAAAATAATGCTACAAGTGGATTTGCTTGCTGCTGAGAGAGTGGAAAGTGAAAACAGGGCTAAAGGAAATATGTCCATATTCAGTACTTACCTTACCTAGATTAAGTGTTAGGCTAAATGATCTGTACTTTCCCCTGCGGACCCCCTTTTAGCAACCAGGGTGACCTGTGCTCACTAGTTTTCCATTCATCTGGCATGGAGGGTGGGGTGACCAGAAAAAAGCCTACAGGGGAAATGCCCACACAGAAAAATGGCGGCTTGTCTGACTGCAGGGAGGACGGCCTTTCCACATGTGGAGCTCAAAGGGAGCTATTTTCATCTGTGTCAGTCTCATCAGGCAAATCAGAGATGTTGGCTTGAAGACTGCATATGAAACTAATATCAACATATTACACTGAAGTCTCTTTCTGCACTAGCTTTTGTCCCGATCAAAGATGTGAGAGGTGTTTTCGATAAGCTTGCCATCACATTTCCAGATGGCTCTAGTGAGGCACTCACGCACTTCTTTTCCATATATATTGAGGGTGCAGCTAGCAGAGATCCTCAGTTTCCTATAAGAATGTGGAATCATCATCATCATCATCATCATCATCATCATCATCATCATCATCATCATCATCATCATCATCATCATCATCATCATCATCATCATCATCATCATTTATTACGTTTGATAACCCGCTCACCCCCAAAGGGCCCTGGAAAAAGTCGCCAAAACGACAAAATGTTGTGGTGAATTTCACAATGCTTTCATGGCCCCATCCAAAGGAAGGCCTCAAATCCCCCCCCCCGGGAGCAGTCCAGAGCCACCCCGGTAGATTTGCCCTCCCTGGGGTACTTGCACCGGCAGATGGGCGGATCTACCGGCGGGTGGCTGCTGCAGGGCCCCCCGGCCCCCGGCGTATCTATGTGGGAACAAAGGGAGCATGCACCCCAGATGCCACTTTCAAGAATAATGTGGGGGGGACATAGGACCAGTCCCCCCTACTGCTCACCCTTCTGTCGCCCACCCGCCGCTTTTGCCACTTGGCTACCACTTCTGCTGCTCGCCCTCTGCTTCTGCTACCTCTGTCGCTTCTGCCGTTCAGCTGCCCCACCGCTTCTGCTGCCTGCCTGCAGCATCTGCCGTCCATCCACCACCTCTGCCACCCCCAATGCTCACCCACCTCTTCTGCTGCTTCCCACTGTCTCTGCCACTCAGGACGCTCGCCCGATACTTCTGCTGCCCCTGTCGCTTCTGCTGCCCGTCAAAGCTTCTGCCACCTGCCTGCTGGCCACCCAATTCTTCCGCCACTCGCCTGCCACTTCTGCCATCCACTTCTGCCCCCATCGCCCCCACTGCTTCTGACCCCACTGCTCCCTGATGCCTGTACTTCCCCCTACTCTTGCCTAACACTTCTGCCACCCACCTGCTGCCCACCTGGTGTTTCTGCCGCCTGCCCATTGCTTCTGCTGACCACCCGTTGCTCGTCCAGTGCTTCTGCTGCCTGCCGGATGCCTGCCCACCACTTTTCCTACCTGCCTGCTGCTTCTGCCTCCTTCTGCTATTCACCCACCACTTCTGCTGCCGGCCTGAGGCTCGCCCAACATTTCTGACACCCACCGGCCACTTCTGCCCCCCGTCACTCGCCCCCCACTTCTGATCCCCCCCCACTGTTTCCACCCCACTGCCGCTCACCTACTGCTTCGCCTGCCACTTCTGCCATGATTTCAAAGCTGTGGGGTTGGGGGCAGCTGTGTGTGGGGGGGTGCACGTGGAAGATAAACTTAATTACTTAAGGAGACTTGCTAATTTGCAGTAAAGAATTATATTTCTCCATGTGTGCAATGGTGATTGTTGCAATTTGTTGTCAGTTTTTGTTTGGTGTAGTTCATTTGTCTCTGTTCTGATTATGTGTAATTTTTTTTCAGCAGCACATGTTGCTGTTTTAATTATTTGGGTTAGGTAATTGTTGTTTTAGGATTAAGTGGTCCTTTGTCGTGGTCAGTGGGTCTTTTGCTTATATTATGTTACTTATATTGTTCTTTTTAATTATATCATACATTTTTATAATTTCTCTTATTGTAATTTATTTTTTCCATGTGGGCATCTTTCTGCGTGGGCAATTTTCGGGTGGGAATCTCGGCCTGTGGGCATTTTCCCTGTGGGCTGTTTTCATGGAACCAGAGGCTGGGTGACTTCAGCAGCCCAGAGGCGGAGCTACCAGGGGACAGGGAGGTGCACGTTGCACCGGGCGCACCCCTGGAGGGAGGCTGAAAATCACCCTCCCCTGCGGCTCCCCTTCTCCCCCCCCCCCCACACGCACTTACCTTAGTGAAACAGTGCAGGCTGGAGAAGTAGCCTTTCCCCTTCAAGCTGAAAATGGCCTGGTGGGAACTACACTTCCCAGGAGACCTTGCGAGACCCAGGATCTCATGGGAAGTGTAGTTCCCACCAGGCCATTTTCAGCCTGAAGGGAACAGGTTGCTTTTCCAGACTGAACTAAGGTAGGGGGGCGGGGAGGACGCCATGGGGGGGGGGGGGCGGAAAACACAGAATGCGTGCTGGGAGCACTCTGGCCCAGCTACGCCTCTGCAGCAGCCTCAAACTGACTGGACAAATGTGTATTTGGGCTCAAGCTGGAGGAATATGATGGAGATCATAAACGGATGTGCCTGGGATCTTGGATCTAAGGTTGGATTCTTCAAGAGTGGTTTTTACCACCAGCAGCTTCAGCCCTCCCCCCCCCCATGAGAAAGCCCCAGTCTCTAAAGACAGGTTGACAGTCTCCAGCCAAGGGCAACGTGCCTCACCAGCAGCCATGAGGGGCGTGGATCGAGGAGACAGGTGGTCGGCTTCAGAACTGCCAGAGTCTTGTTTATAAATTCATCCTAAATTTTAAACAGTCCATCTCTGATTACATGACTATGTATATTTTTTCCTCATTGATTTTTCTGTCCACAAGCAATTGTGCAATCCTTCTTCTAAATCTGCCCTTTCTAATTTTATTACTCTCTGGTCTGGCTTTCTAATCCAGTACACAATCTAAACAAGACCAACTGCTTGGTAGTATATTGTAATATTAGATATTTTCCATTTCAGTTACCCTCTTTATTTGTGCCTCACGGTTTTCTTCGGGGTGGGGGTGGGGGAAGTAGTCCTCACACTTTTATGTCACCCGGGGTGGGGGTAACATCCATTAACCTTTCAAAACTGGGGAAACTATAAGTCATGGATGCTTAGAGACTTCGTCCCTCCTCAGAGCCTCACTGTGTGAGTCAGGTATTTTGTTCCTAAAGCTTCACAGAACACCTGAAACACAAAATGCCTGAAAAATGGCCCACCTGAAAAGGCTTCCAGTGACCTTGGTGGGAATCCATGGTCTCCGTCACGAGGGTGGATCCTGTTTTTCATCAGCACTGGTTCCCTGGGCAGCCTGACATGCACTAGTGCCACCAGTGGAGGGCGGGTGGGTGTGCGTGGGAACAGGGTGGCTGCACCCGTGTGGAGGGTGGGGATGTGCAGGAAGCCAAAGTGTTCATCAAGGAGATTCTGCCGTGTTCAGCCAGGTACCCATGGGAAAGTTGCAGGTGGAGATGGAGAAGTGCAGGCTGGGTGGTGAAGCAGGAGTGTGTGGAAGAGGCTGGCCAAGGGCTGCATTGGGAGCAGGCCACAAGCAGGCGGCTGGCCTTTTCTCTCCTTGCCAGGCCCATCCCCTGCTTACTGCTGTCATCCGTGCGCAGACAGCACCAGGAGGCTCGGGAGCTGGAAGACGCACATGCTGCCCTGGCCTACTTCGGAGTCCATTAAGGCACTCCCAAGTGTCTCAAAGGCTGCTTCCTCCATTGGAGGAGGATGTGGTTTGCCATCCTCCAGCTCCAGAGCCTTGTGGCAGCACCAGGTGCTGAGTAAAACGAATCTCCAGCTGCAGCAGGAAGTGTGCGCTGTGCCGGCATGTCCATGGAGTGGGGACCCAGGCATTTATAAGTTTGCACGTGTGCCACAGAGAGCCAGAGACTGTCTTTTGGAGTCCACTGCAAATTTGCCTGTGCAGCTTTTGGAAATCCAAGTGAGGGAGAAGGGGTTGAAGTTGTCCTCCCTACAAGAAGGTGCGCCACATTGCCAGAGGCTTTCTGGAAACAAGGTCTCCTCTGGCATGTTTCATGTGGCCTGCAAGTCCCAGTGAGTGTGCAGAACAGCTCTATCACATCTACCTGTAGCCATGAAGGCCACCTTCTCTTCAGGCTAATCTCCTGTGCTGTCTTCTCTCCCCTCCAGTTCCTGGCCCCCCTGCTGGGATCAAAGCAGTCCCTTCCTCTTCCAGCAGCGTGGTGGTGTCTTGGCTCCCACCCACCAAACCCAACGGGGTCATTCGAAAGTACACCATCTTCTGCTCCAGCCCGGGCTCTGGTCAGCCGGTGAGTAGGCCATCGTGGAATTGGGACCATGGGGTACATCTCTCCCCCCCCCTTTGTTTTATTTTGCTATCTAAACTGCCCTCCTCTTGATGGCTCCAGGTAAGTAAACCATAGGAGGAAAATGTGACATCCCTCTCTCTGAAGCAAAGGCCTCCTGAAATTCCACCTAGGATTGCTTTGGGCAGGGCCTTGCCAGGCACCCGGAGTGTTCCCTCAAATCAAGAGCTCCCAGAAGGATTCCTCGGGATGCCTGGGCTTGGCTAGTTCCCCAGAAGGACGGAATTCATCTCTGCAGGCACACTGTCCAACTCTGGGCAAAAAAGGGCCCGATCCCGAGACTGTGTTCAGTCCAGCTTAAATGGGGGGGGGGGGGAGATGCAGCAGATCAGGTGGGGATCCCACTAGCCCTGGCCCACCTTGGTCGCAGTGGTGGTGGTTCTTCTTCTCTGGGGTTCCTGGGTAAGAAGCTTTGAGAGAGGCTTGGCCAGAAGCGTTCCTTCAGCTTCAGCCTCAGCAGCGCCCTTCGTTCCTCCGGCCAGCCCCCCCACCCCCCCCACCCCGGGCATCCTTCTTGTGAGCTTGGGAAGAGCCAAGGACCTAGCCTAGCCACAGGAGAGGGGCATGCCCCGCTCATATTTGCCAGCCCCTCATTTCTCAGTGCACTGGACAGCACTGCCTGTCCCAACTCTTTCTTCCAAGTTGCCCTATTTTTTCTGACCTGGGTCTTCTTGTACTGTTGACTGGTCCATCTCAAGTGGTTTCCTCTCCTAGCCTATTGTGGTCTGTCTGTTGAGAGAGGAGGACCTGTTGCCTGGTGTCTGTGTTGGATGTCCCTGCAACACAGAGAAAAGGCAGGGGAGAGGTTTGATTAGATGTTGCTGATTGTGTTCATAATTGTATTATGCTGCAGACTACTCTTTTCATTAATTAGCCTCATAGACCTTGCCCTGCGAAGAGGTCTAAAATCCTAACTAGCAGAGAGGAAGTGAGCAGATTCCCCCCCCCCCCGCCCCTTTTCTCTGCTGAGGAGGGGGCTGATCCTGCCTTCTTGGGCCTCCTCTTTATATCCAACACGTGGCTCTGGATTTTCCCCAATGGTTTGATATGTTGTGTTTGGTTGTGTGCCATTTTGAAATGTCCTGGGAAATGGGTAATAACTTTGGAATATATAGTAGATAAAGCATCGGTTAGGTATGTGGAGGCTATCCATGGCCGTCTCTGGAGAAAAGAGAGGTACTGTTATTATCGTTGTTGTTATATTAGAAAGTTGCCCCCCCAGCCCCCCCCCCCCTGGATCCAGGGCTTTGGCAGCACCCTGCCCTGTCTGTGCCGCTGCAAGAGGGAGGGAGGAGGCGGGTCGGAGGCAGGCTCCGCCCTCAGATCCATTTCAGCGGCTGAGCCCCTGGTTTCCAGGGCAACATAATCCTCTCATCAAAGCATCTGGTGAAACCACAGGGATCTGATATTGTTTTCTTGGCATCTTGTCAAAGCTGTCATTTGGCTTAAAAATTATGTATGCAATGTAATATTTATGCTTGCATATTTAAATTTGGGGTATATTTAAATTTTATGTACGTAAGGTACATGGATGCACATTGTTCTGATGAATATATCCAAAGCTGTGCGCCAAGCCCATGGGGCCCTAAGATTTTTGACACAAAATGTTTCAAAAGTCAACACTGGTCTGCACACACTAGTGTCTACCCCTGCAGGTGAGTGAGTGAGTGCTTGCATTAAAAGTGTGCGTGAGGACTGGAGTGTCATTTCCGAATACTGATTTCAGAAACTGATTGAGTGTGTGTGTGTGTGTGTGTGTGTGTGCGTGCATCTCGCCTGGCAGGTTTTTGTCAAGTATGCACCCCAATTTAGACAATAACTGGTAGCCAAACAGTTCGGGCCTCTACAGATGGCCGCTCTTCCATTCCGCAGAGAGAAGCGGCTCCTTGCTTTGAAGAGGAAACCCCTGAGCAGTTGCACCGCAACAGTAATTTGCTCAATAGCTTCTAGTTTTCCCAGCATCTCCTTGGTACAGATCACTCCTCTCCCCAGGAAGCTGTTGGGGTGTGCTTCGCATAGTCACAGAACAGCTGCAGCTATGATCTCGGGCTGCTCTGTGTACTGACTGCTTTGCTGACAAAGGAAACTCCTCTCTGCAAGGAGATGAATAATCTTCAAGGCCCCATGTAGGGCATATTGCAGTAGTCTAGCCTCAAGATTACTGTGCCGTGTCTCAGCATGGCCAGATCAACCAAATCAGAATAGGGGGACAATTTCCAGGCCAAACTAAGTTAGCAATGTGCACTTCTAGTAATTTAATTAACCCATCTCTTTTGTGGAAAAGTAGGATCTACCAACCAGGGCCGGAGCGGGGGTGAACTGCACCCAGGACACGCACGCACGCACTCTGCGCCCCTGCCATGCCCTGAAATGCCCCCTGGAACACCCTGCCCCATGCATCGCGCCCCTGGGCGCCCCATGCATCGCGCCCCCGTCCCCTTGGCACTACGCCACTGCTACCAACACTCCCAAATTCTGAAAGGGGACAGCCAAAGATGGCAGCATCCTATAAAATGTGGGGAGAACTGCCTCCTCTGGAACCTCGGCCGTACTCACTAGCGCCACCTCTGTACATCCAGCTCCTCTGTGTTCTCCCCAAGTCGCTTGACCGCAGCTGACAGACTTTGTTGTAGAGTAGAAGCAGCAACCTTTGGCCACTTGAAGAAAGAGATGTTTCTGAAGGAGTGTCTGACGCGGTGGTGTGCTGCAGAAAAGAGCCCTTCTGGCTGACTCAAACTTCCCCAGCACAAGGTACAAACCACTCGAGGGCATTTTCTCTTGGTCCAAACTTCCGCTTTAAACATTTCAGGACTGGGGAGTAGCCGGCATTGTCTGAAGGGCCACAGAAGGGAGGCTTCGCCCTGCTTGGGCCAACCAGCCAGTCCCCTGCCAGCCAGGCTGTGTGCGCTGGATCCAAGAGGGGTCCAGGCGAGTCTGCCACAGTCTGGATTTCTGCAAACTTTGGTTTGATTGGGATCCTGAAACCTCCTGGGGCTTATTTTCAAGGAGAGGCAGAATTTCTCCCCTGCACTTCATAGCTGCAGTACAATCAATGAGTTCACCAATTCCTTCTCAAAACTGAAGTCAGCCACTCCGAAGGGCCACAGATAACAGCAATTTTAAACCCCATTTCATATGAAAAAATGACAAAACAAGAAAAAAGTGTAATTTTCAAAGTAGAGAGCCAGCATGGCAAAGCGATTAAGAGCAGGTGCACTCTTATCTGGAGAACTGGGTTTGATTCCCTTCTCTGCCACTTGAGTTGTGGAGGCTTATCTGGTGGACCAGGTTAGCTTGTGTACTCCAGCACATGCCAGCTGGGTGACCTTGGGCTAATCACACTTCTCTTCTGCTGATGTGACCATTAGTTCCTGAAGGGGATGGACACACCCTAGTCTGGTGTCTCAGCTGTCACCATTCTGACTTGAGTGTCTTGCTAGGAGTTAGCCTCACAACAGAGTCTAAACCCCTTATGGTGTTTCTTCCAGCTTTGCTGACACGCAAACCCCTTCACCACGTTAAGATGTGCGTCCAAAAGGGGGAATTGCTGCTGGCTCTTGTAATTTCAAAGCAAAAACAGTAATTTCCAGCTTCTTTGCACCAGAAGCCCTTGTTATAACTGGAAATTTGGGTTTGTGGGGAGAGGTCTGCTAGGTGCTTCCTACAATCCTCTTTGGTTTTCCCCATTCTCAGTACTTGGGTGCCATAAGAACATAAGAACAAGCCAGCTGGATCAGACCAGAGTCCATCTATCTAGTTCCACACTCTGCTACTCGCAGTGGTCCACCAGGTGCCTTTGGGAGCTCACGTGCAGGAGGTGAAAGCAATGGCCTTCTGCTGCTGCTGCTGCTCCTGAGCACCTGGTCTGCTGAGGCATTTGCAATCTGAGATCAAGGAGGATCAAGATTGGTAGCCATACATCGACTTCTCCTCCATAAATCTGTCCAAGCCCCTTTTAAAGCTATCCAGGTTAGTGGCCGTCACCACCTCCTGTGGCAGCATATTCCAAACTGTTAACTTGCCATCTGTTAACTTGTCCTCTTTACTGCCCATACCCCATTCCAGACCACCTGTGAACCAACTGAGCAGCACTGGGCCCAGGGATGATCCCTAAATATACTGAGGAGTTTCGGATAAGGATTTTCCCAGCAGTTTTTAGGAAGGGAGTCCAAGTGTACAATGTCTATTGTTGTACTTCTACCCACATATGTGTTGACGCTCTTGAACTCCATCTTAAAGTTTGGAGATACAGGACTTTCCTTGGCTGAAGTGTGGCTGATTCTTCCTCTGTTGGGCTAATTCATTTGTATGCATGATAATTCCACCTTTGATAACAGTTTCCACCAATGTACCAGGATCAGAAGTTGGACTAACTGATCTTTTATTTCCCAGGTCATGTTTTCAAAAGCAGCTTTATCTTTACTACTTTCCATTCTGCTGGTCGGTGGATTGATTTGAGTGACAAGTTGCCTAACATTGGTGTTTTCGGCACAGCACAAATAAAATGTCCTGAGGATGGAGAAAAAGCGTTTTGGGGAGGAAGTCCACACAGCTTTTTCCTCAAGATGCCTTCAGGGCATTTCATTTCTGTTCAACCCGGGTTTTTGTGAAAACGCTAAATTAGCAATTCTTTTTTGCCAATGCAGCTTAAAGTCGCCTCCTGCTTGCCGTGTGGAGCTCAGGAGACGACTGTTCCTCCTGCCCAATCAAAAGACCCCTCACTTTCGTTTTCTCCTGTCAGTCATTTTCTGCTGCTTGAAACCTCTTTTGTGCCAGCCGTTTGCCAGAGTTGCCCGGGATGTTTCCTCTGCATGAATCATGCCCATGCTTTTGTTTCGCTCAAAAAGTACATGGTTCAACTGAGCCCTTCCTGCCAATGCTGGCAATATATAGGTTCCCCATTTTTAAAAAACCCCCAATGAACTGTCTTCAGTGACACGAACACATGATGCTTTTTAATATCCACATGCACCCCCTGGCAAGTCTAGTTCGGAGTTTCGGGCTGCGATGCCATCAATATGCTGATGACGCCCAGCTCGTGTTCACTATGGAGGGCAGCCCGTCTGTAGCCCCTGGGGCTCTTCAGCGTTGTTTATAGGCCGTGGCTGGTTGGTTGAGAGCGAGTCGGCTGAAGTTAAACCCTTCGAAGACGGAGGTCCTGTGGCTGGGACGAGGGGAGAGACCGGTGGACTTTTGCCCGCCTTCGTTAGACGGAGAGGCTTGTCCGTTAAGAGTCTGGGTGTGATGCTGGACCCAAAACTATCATTGGAGGCCCAGGTCGTGCAGACTGCCCGGGCAGCTTTTTATCATCTACGACAGGCACGGCAACTGGCCCCGCACCTCTCCCGCTCTGATCTAGCCACTGTGATCCATGCAACGGTCACCTCTAATTTGGACTATTATAACGCTGGCCGGCCTTTGGCGGTGATCTGGAAATTAAAGCTCGTACAGCATGCAGCGGCCAGATTGCTTACAGGAACATCTAGTCGAGACCGGATTACTCCGATCTTATATCAGCTGCACGGGCTGCCCATTGAGTTCTGGGCCATCTTCATGGTATTGATTTTGACCTTTAAAGCCATTAGCGGCACTGGGCCGACATATCTGAAGGACCGCATCTCCCTGTATTGCCCTATTGGGCCCCTCCGCTTGTCAGAGGATCGCCTGCTGGAGATCCCTGGCCCACAGAAGATCCGCTGGCCTCGACGAGGGCCAGGGCCTTTACAGTCCTGGCCCCTACCTGGTTGAACAGCCTTCCTAAAGAAACCCGGGCCCTGCGGGACCTTCAGAGGATGGAGTAAGATGGACCTGTTCCGCCAGACATTTGGCCAGCCTGGCTAAAAACATCGCTGCCATTTCATCAGGCCTCCCGTGGGCATAAAGGTCGGGAGCGGGGAGGACGACGCCATCTGACGAGATACAGCTCCGGTTTTTATTCTTATTATTGTGATTCAGTTTTTATGGTATGTTTTTAAGTTGTTTTATCATTGTTGTTCACCGCCCTGAACCCCTAGGGGGAGGGCGTTTTAAATAAATGAATGAATGAATGAATGAATGAATGAATGAATGAATAAATAAATAAATAAAATAAAATAAAATAAAATAAAAATGGACCTGTTCCACCAGGCTTTGGGCCAGCCAGGTTAGCCATCGGACCCTGGAACCATCTAGGCCTCCCGTGGAATTATTGGAATTATTGGAATTGATGTACACCGCCCTGAGCCCATTGGGTGAGGGCGGTATAAAAGTGTAAATAAATGGATGAATGAATGAATGAATGATATGAGAAAGATTCTTCAAAGATAACTCATAAAAAATAATAATTTAAAATGGGAAAACTACATATTGTCGGAATCAGCAGGAGGAGTGGAATTGAACCATGTCTGTTTTCAGCTGAGAAGAAGCACAAGCACGATGCATGCAATGTCTTGGGTGACTTCAGCAAATGACTGACACAACCGAGGTTTCAAGCAGCAGAACATGGCTGGTGGAAGAAAACGAAAGAGAGCTTTTTTGATGGGAAGGAGAAGGGAGCCACTCTCTCCTCCTCAGACTCTTTATTTTTTTTTGTCCTGTCCTGACAAAAAAATGAGGAGACTTTTTTAAAGATGTCCCCAGGGTTGTGCAGAAAGGTTGTTAAGAAATCAAAAATTAGGCCCAAACTTCATGTGATATTTTACTTGGGGACTGGCAGGCAGAAGATGTCCCCATGTGTTCCTATCACTGCTCAGTTTGGAGACACCAGAGGGCCTGATTTAGATCAGCATGATGGTATGGGAAGTGAACAGGTTCCTGCCTTCCCCCAAGATTTGTTTCTTGAAGGGGGGGGATGCTGAGGGAATGGAGTCCTCCTCCCTTACACCACAGTCCTGATCTGAAGGAGATGTCTGGTAGGGATGCTCTGTTGAGTTGCCATGGGTGTGTGGCTACAAAGCCCCATTGGGACTATGTGTTCAATGTAACAGGTAGTTTGGCCATTGCTGACCAAACCCTTGGGTGAATCCCAACCAGACTTGGTAACTGTTCAGTTGTTCATTTGTCAGTTAACTCTAGATCTTTATTTTTCAACTAGTTGACTCTGTTCTTTGACACTCTCCTGAAACTTAGCTCTTCTAGGGTGGGCAATTGCCCCTCAACTTCCACAGTGAAGAAATTTGCAAAGAATTTGCTCAACTGCTCTACAGTCTCCTGGTCTTGCTTAAACAAACCACGTGTTTCTTAATTATGTGATGGTTCAACTACTTCCTCGACCAGTTACCTGCTCCCTGATTTATTTGAAAAATGATTATTGTTTGTCTTGGTATTTTAGCAGTATCAGAGTCTCCTTTTGTGTAGGAATTGTTCTGCCGGTGCCGCTGCTCTCCTTTTTTTCCATGTTCAGGTGGAAATGTTGCCCAGATGAGAAGAAGAAGAAGAAGCAAACGAGGGTTCAGGCCAAGGCATATCAATTCTTGGCTTTTCTTTTCCCCTTTCCCCTCGCCCCCATGCCAGCCGAGAGCAGGCTGTGTCAAGGGAGCGAGGGCTGTGTGGGCAGAGTGGCCAGCCGCTTGCTAAACCGATGTTGCGTGTTGACACTGAGAGCCGACCCTCGCCGTGGCCCTGAGAGGAAGGGTGCTGCCCGGAAAGAGAATTCTGGGGCGCTCGTTCTAACAACAAAGTCAGCATTTCTTGCTTGATGTGTGCAGGCTACCCCTGTTTTCCTGTGGACCCTTGCACTGGGCTTCTTTGCCCCCTTAGCAAACAAAAAGGCTGGCTACAGGCCTCTCTGCAAGCTGCAAGTGGGGCAGAGGGGTTCCATAACAAGAGAGAGAGGCTCTATTTATTTTGACATTTCTCTCCAATGGGGACCAAAAGCAGCTTACAAAATGGTTTGTTCTCTTCCATTTTTTCCCTCACAACAAACGCTCTGAGAAGTGGGGCAGGTTGAGGAGAGCATGTGACAGACCCACGTCCACCTGGCAAACTTCTGCGCAGGGCGGAGAGGCACCCCGGAGTCTCCCAGAACCTAGCCTAGCAGTAACCCTTATGGGGAATACACAGGCACCTGCTTGTGAGGAAGGTCTGAGTTAATTCACTTTACAAACACAACTGAGGACGGCTACCTGGACAAATAAGAGGTTCCAATCATGTGTTCAGCTGTACATGCACGGAATGTAATTTGAGAATTACTGAGCGCATGCATAAAGAACAATCAAGTGTGCCTTGCAAATAGCGAAGCGGGGGCCTACGAAACTCACGGGGGGGGGGTAATCCCATCTCCCACCCTCCTTGCTCCCCTTCCAGCCCAGCTGCAGCCGGACAGGCCTCCCAGCAGCTTCTGGAGCCCCCTCCCCCTCTTTCCCTCTCAGCAGGCAGGCATGCTCAGCCCTCTGCTGGGAGCTGCCTCCCCCCACCCCCACCCCCTCTGAGGGTCCTCCTGGGCTGGGCCACTGCTGGACACAGCCTGAGGTCGGTGCATTCCTTGTGACTGAAAGGAGAACACTTTCTTGGTTGACAGAAATTTAAATGCCCCAGTAAAAAAGAACTTTTTGGATTTTTCTGTGACCCAGGGAGCCCCCCCCCCCCAAGTCTGCAAAAAAAATCTGTTGGGGGGAAGTATAGCCCCTGTCTGTAGATTTGGCCATCCGCAGCCAGAGGCACACATTGGAGTTAGATATATGCATTATGTTCACTGTAATTTGTGAATGAAACTACACCAAGCCTCTGCATCACACTTCAAAAACAGAATCTCTTCCACTCCCAAATAGTGCAGAAACGTGCTAAATAAGAATTGGGTCAAACTGATTGGTAATATTTTTTACTCCCCAACCCCAGGTCTAGTTTCATGAAAACTGCAAAATCTACCATGAGAAACAAACTGATACTGAAAGGTATTGAGTCCTTCAGCGTATTCAATCTAAGCTATTTGTAAGAAAGTTTGGATGAGAGAGCTGGAAAAATTGTTCATAAATATAAAACTGTATTTATTTCACAGCGGTGGCTCTATTACCCCTGATCACCATCACCACCCCTTCAAAAAGCGGGGTGTGTGTGTGTGTGTGTGTGTGCTTCCTCCTTGCAGCTTTGTGGGGAGAGGTGACTTCAGTCTTCTTTTCTAGGCACCCAGCGAGTATGAAACGAGCCCCGATCAGCTGTTCTACCGTATTGCGCACCTGAACCGGGGGCAGCAGTACCTGCTGTGGGTGGCAGCTGTCACTTCAGCCGGACGCGGCAACATCAGCGAGAAGGTCACCATTGAACCTGCTGGAAAAGGTCTGGATTGGAGGGCAGGAAGCTCAGGATCTGGGAGGTCAGCAAAGGGTTGTGGATCCTTCCTTATCGCCCCCCCCCCCGCCCCACCTTCTCTTGCAGCCCCTGCCAAGATCATTTCTTTTGGAGGCACGGTCACCACTCCGTGGATGAAAGATGTGCGCCTGCCCTGCCATTCAGTTGGGGAGCCTGCCCCAGCTGTGAAATGGACTAAAGACAGGTAAGGGGCGAGTAGTCGCAAGGTCCGTGGGGCTCACAGGCCCCTCCCAAACGCTTCTGGCTGATGCTTGATGACTGAGGGTCTCCTTTCTCACGACCACCGCGGTGGCTGGGCTTCCCCTTCTGCAGTGAGGATTCCGCCATCCCAGTGACGGTGGACGGGCATCGGCAGATCCAACCCAACGGCACTCTGATCCTGCGCTCGGTGAAAGCAGAGGACTCTGGCTACTACACCTGCACAGCCACCAATACCTGGGGCTTCGACACCATCATTGTCAACTTGCTGGTGCAAGGTGAGGCCTAGTGGAGCTGGTCAGCCTGACACTCAGCAGCCGCCGCCCTACCCCTGTCTCCCAGGGAGCAGCAAGGAGGGCTAGCCCGTCAGTGGGCAGGGCCAAGGGGGGGAGCACTTGGCCGCCATCTTTTGCCTGGGTTCCCAGCCGGAGTGGAGTTTCCCTTTGCTTGGCCCACAGCAGCTGTTTCTGGCTGACTCCTCTGCTCCTTCTAGTCAGAGCTCTGTGGGTCAGCCCACCCACCCCGGAACACATTGAACACTTGTGACAGTGGAATCGATGATCCTAAGTGGGCGGAGGGAGGTGCAACGCTGTGTGGCTCATGGGTCAGATAATGTGCAAGGCCTGATATGCAGGAATGCCAGGCCAAGAATCGTACGGTTTAGCCCTGCTTGTGTGGCAGCCGTCCCATTCACACTGAGCTGTATCTCTTGATGGAGAGCTGCCGAGGAGCACCTCAGATGCCACCCTGCGCCTCCTCCGCCTCCTCCTCCTCTTCGCTTTCCTTTTGGATTACCACATATGCATCCAAGGCATAGAAAGCCCAGTGCTGGTCTTCTTCAGTTTTAATCTACAAATAATAACTTCCACCTCTTTGTGGTCCAAGAAGAGGACCCAGCAAAGTACATATCGGTTCAGAAGTCTGAGGTTCTGTGGGTGGCTTTCGTCAGTGGCGTATCTGCCAGAGGACACGGGGGGGGGGGTGTCAATTGACCCTGGTGCCACCCATTAGATCACATCGGGTGTTCAAAATCTCCCCCATACACCTCCCACGGAGAGGCGCCTCTCCCCTCCGCCAGCTGGGACCGCCGCTGCCCTCCTCCACCGGCTGCCCGGGACTGTCATCGCCCTCTTCCACTGGCCGAAGGAGCAGCTGGGCTGGGAACCTGCTGCCATAACTGGGGCATGGGGGGGGGCACAGGGGGCACTTGAGGAAGTGTTGCCCCGGGAGCCACTTTCTCCTGGGGGGGCTTCCATGCTCATATTGCTTCAGCCCAGGACCTCGCCCCCTCTTTTTGTTCTGGGACGTGGATAGTTGTCTGATTTGTGAGTGAATATTCCTTGTCTTCTGATAACGTTCCTCTTTATCTTGGTGCTGGACGGAGGCGGGCAGCCTGGGCCTCTGCACTTGCTTCCATCGTCAGTGGGTGAAATGACAGGCCTGGCTAGCCTGAGGCCGCGCCCAGCTCACCCAGCTCCTGTCTCTCTGCAGTCCCCCCAGACCAGCCCCGGCTGACCGTATCGAAGACCTCTGCGTCATCTATCACCTTGGCATGGATCCCCGGCGACAATGGCGGCAGCTCCATCCGAGGTGAGGGTCAGCATTTTGGAGGGGGAGGAGGGGCAGCCTGCCATCTACCCATGTCCCGAGAGCTGGCTGAACCCACGGAAGGGCCAGGCGTTCTCCTCCTCCTCCTCCTCCTCCTCCTCCTCCTCCTCCTCCTCCCTGCGGGGGGGGGGGATGAAGGAGCCCCCCTCCCAACTCCACCCTGGATCTTTCCTTGACAATATGCAACTACCTTGGGACTTTCTATGCCCTGATCAACTTCAGGGGCATTTTAGAGCCACATAACTCCCTGGCTGGCCCGTGTCTCTCCTTCTGTGGGCCAAGCTAAGGAGGGGAGTGCTAGCCAGAGGGGGAAGGAACTGCCTGTGCCCAGGCACCTTTGTTGTGAGGCCCCATTGCTCCTTTCTCTGGACCTTCCGTCAGCTTCAGCCTACCCCAATCAGTGGGTGTGGGGCCTCAAGGGATCGGTCCCTGGAACGGGTCTCCCTTGGAATCGTGAAAGCAAGAGAGAGAGGCAAAAATCTCGCCTGCCTGCCTGCCTGCCTGCCTGCCTCCTGCCTGCCTCCTGCCTGCCTCCTGCCTGCCTGCTGTTTCTGATTCCACTGAGAAAAACAAAGCCAGAGAACCCGAGGAGAGTCTGGGGGCTAGTCACAGCTTCTCGGAGCTCTCTCAGCCCCACCTACCTCACAGGGTGTTTGTTGTGAGGGGGGAAGGGCAAGGAGATTGTCAGCCCCTTTGAGTCCCCTGCAGGAGAGAAAGGGGGGATATAAATCCAAACTCTTCTTCTTCTTCTACTTGCTGGATTGAGTAAAAGTCAGAAATGGGGAAGGAAAAAGAGAAGAGAAATCAAAGTGCTCCTGCGTCCCAAGCAGGCCCTCCATCACTGAGCCAGGGGCCCTCACCCAATTTCCCACCTGGTCTCTGGGTCCCAGGTCTCACCTTCCACAACCATCCTGTGGGGATCTGGGGAGTGCTGGCAGGCAACAGAGCCGGTGCCTTCCTGGAAGAGGGCTCCGATCCCTCATGTCCCGCGACTCTCCCCTCCAGAGGAGAAGAGAAGGTTGGGGCCGGCCCATTGCAGTTAATTGAAAGGAGGAATGCAATTGCCTGCCAGTCTCCCATGTCACTCCAGGGCTTGATTAGCTTCCGTGTCATGAGAACAGAACAGAGGTGACAGCCCACCTACCTCCAGAGACCAGAAGCAGGACAGACGGACAGACTGCGCTGGCCAGGAGGCGGCCGGCAGGGGACGGTTGGCGGGATGCTCAGATGGGCCTCGGTTGCCTCCTCTGGAAGGCAAGTTGTGCCCTCTGCTGGAGAGATGATGCGAGGCAGGCGTCTCTTGTCAGTAGCCGAGGAGAGAGGCTGCACGGATGGCAAAGGGAAGAGTTGGGGGGAGTGTGGAGTGGGGGCCGTGCACGAGGCTGCCCCAGAGCTGGAGCAGGATTTTGCATCAGCCGCATCAGTCTTGGAGGGCTTTATTGGGCATGACGCCATGCAGTGCAAAGGTAGAGAGTATGAGCTGCCCTTCCTGTGGCGTGTCTTCCCCCTCCTGCCCACCTGACCCTTGCCTCCTGCACGGGCATGTGCAGAATGAACCTAAAGCACACCTCTGGCAGCCGTTCCCAGTAGTTCTGCTGGCAAAGAGAAGGCTGGGTCTGCCGTCAGTCTGGCCCGTTCTCTTGGGGGGGGGACGTCCCCCACCTTCTGAGGAGCCGGGCCAGGCAACTAGGAGCATGACTCGTATTGGAGGCCAGGAGATGTCTGACTTGCAGCCTGGCAGTTTGCGAGTACCACTCTGACTTTGCTCATTGGTTTCTCTACTTCATTTGGTGGGGGTGTTATAATCCTAAGAACACCTGTTGTATCCTGTGTGGTGCGAGTCCCTGTCTGAAACAGACCATTGTGTTAGAGGGCTTCACTTTTCATGTGGCCATGAATGGCAGCGGGTGAGTTCTCCATAACAAGTGGTGGTCAGGAGGTGCCCATCATGCAGCTGCACAGACTGTGGTCCAGAAAGCGTCCCTGTGGTCCTGGTCCATGCCCTGCTGTAGCCCTGGTGGGATGTCTTAAGAGTTTCCGTCCCACCTGTCCGGATGAATGTGGAGTTTACTGTGAACATGGCCAAGCTCCAGTTTAACAGAAAAGCAAGCAGTTTCAGCTTTTGTCCCTCCCCTTTGCAGCTGTTTCTCTGCCTCTTCCTGTCCACAGGCAGGCCTGGAGCTCTTTGAGGTAGCCCTCTGCTCATGACAAAAGAGGCACGAGCCCTGCCCTTCACTGGCCTCTTGCACCACAGCTACCTTGAAGCAGGTGGAAGCCAGGTGAACGGCTCCCATGCTGAGCAGGGCTTTGGCTGTTTTGGCGAGGCTTGCTTGTGACGCCCATTTTCAGCGGAGTATATAACTGTAGGATTGGAAAACACAAATGAATTAATCCATGCACAAAAACATTGGCTTTTATTTTCCTTAGAGTGTAAGATTATCAGAATGTGCTGGAACACATTCAGTGAACAAAGAAAGAGGAGAGTTAGATCCATTCTCCCTGCGGTCATTTGTGTGGAAAACAAAACTGCCCCCCTCACAGGGAGGTGTCCTTCAGCTTTGGAGCTCAGACAAGAGATGTCCCACGAGATGTGGTTCCTCAGCCAGTGGTTGCCTCCCCCTCTCTTCTTGGCCCAACCCCATCCTATCATTGGGATGGGACTTCTTTCCCCCCCCCCCCCCCCCGCCAGAACACCCATGACCGACTGTGCTCCGTCTCTGCAGGCTTTGTTCTCCAGTATTCAGTGGACAATAGTGAGGAGTGGAAAGACGTATTCATCAGTTCCTCGGAGCGTTCCTTCAAGCTGGATAACCTGAAATGTGGGACGTGGTACAAGGTGAAACTGGCAGCCAAGAACAGTGTCGGAGCTGGGCGCATCAGTGAGATCATTGAGGCCAAGACGCATGGCAGAGGTGAGGGGCTCATCAGGCTGCAGGGGGCAGGGAGGAGAGGGGAAGATTTCTTAAGCAGCTTGCTTGCCAAAGTGTCCCTTGGGGCACCCAGCCTTTCCAGCGCATTTCTTTGTGATCAGGCAGGAGCCTGGCCATTCCTCTGGCAGGTGTACCCAGCCTTGGATGGCATAGCTGTGAAAAGTCCCTCCAGAAAGGGGAGGTGCAGAGCTAGGAGCTGGGTCTCTCAGAGCAGTGAGGAGCCAAGGAGCATGTACATGTAGCAGAGGCGTTGCTCTCAGCAGCCCCGCCCATGTGCTGCAGCTTCATTCGATGTGGTTCTCACTAGGATGATGCATGCTGCCATGTGCAGTGAATGCTCAGGCATGTCATCTGTGCACATGTGTATGTGAGTGCTCAACAGGTGGCTGCAGTTGGTTGCTGTTAGAGAGGACAATGTATGTATCAATGCACACGTCTCTCTCCTCCTTGAGGCAGCCATTCTAGGAGCTGCCCGCACCATCTGCCTCTCCTTCCTCTGTTGTAAAAAGGGAGGGCCAGCACCCCTGAGAAGAGAACTGGAAACATGTTTTTCTCCCTCAGATTTCCTGTCCTGGATAGGAAATGCACTTTCTTTGTCTCCAATAATAACATTTTAATTCTGATTTAAAAGTTGGGTACAAAGTTTTATAAACTGAGCTTCAGAAACTAAGGCTGTTTCCACACGGCCAAAAGCAGCCTCCTAGGGATGGGAAAAACACCGTCCCCGTGCTGCTGTTTGCACAGGAGGTGCTGCTGCATTGCAGCAGCGCTGTCCTTGCCCCCCCCCCCCAAGTGGCGTGAAGACACCGCTTTATTGATTGATTGATTGATTGATTGATTGATTGTTTGGATTTGTAGACCGCCCCATCCCCGAAGGGCTCTGGGCGGTGCACAACAATATCCATATATATACAATTTATCATTACAATCAGTGCAATTACTAAAACCAATAAAATCCATTTAAAAGCAGCGGTCAGTACAAAAAATATCGGCATCCCGAAACCCAATTTAATTTAGAGGCCTCCCTAAGACAGGGGACGGCCGGACTTCCCTCTCAAAGGGTGGCATGATGGTAAATCAAGTATGAGGTATTCTGGGGGGCGCACATTTCAGCGACTGGACACTCCAAAGGCCCGGCAGAACAACTCAGTCTTACAGGCCCTGCGGAACTCACCAAGGTCAAACCTTTCAAACCTCGCTCGGGGGAATACGCCGGCTTCCACCCATTGCCGAGCAAACGGCAGTGGGTGGAAGCCGGCGTATTTCCTGCGTCGCTCCCACACGGTTTCTTACCTTCTCCTGACTTCCGCCGCTTTGAGGAGGCCAGGGGACACGCCTCCTGGCCTCCGTTGCTGCAGCCGTCGCTCTGGCCATGGGGGCGTGTCCCCTGGCCTCCTCAGAGTGACGGAAGCCAGGAGAAGGTAAGAAACCGTTTGGGGGGCTGTGCGGCTGTGCAGAGCCTGCTCTGCCAGCTGTGCAGCCCGTGGGGCCATTTGTGCGAACGGCCCCAAGGCTTGCATCAGCATGAATCATGCCAGTGCAGCCCCACAAATCTGGCTGTGCGGAAACAGCCTAGGACATGGAGTCATGGCTTCAAGGTGCAGGAAATGAGATTCCACCTAAACATTAGGAAGAACTTCCTGACCATCAGGGCTGTACGACAGTGAAATGCGCTAGCTTGGAGAGTGGTGGAGTCTCCTTCTTTGGAGGTTTTTAAACAGAGGCTGGATGAACATATGCCGGGAGTGCTTTGATTGTGTGTTCCAGCATGGCAGGGGGGTGGACTTGATGGCCCTGGTGGCCTCTTCCATTATTCTTTTCTGTAAACAAAGCATATAGGTTAGGTTCAATTCACAACACTAGTCAGAATAATGTTCCATTTATGACATTCATCTAACATTGGACGATTCCCCACGGTCAATTAATCGCGTGATACGTGAAATATCAACGTTTCAGGAAGAACTGCCCACTGCCTGATCGCCTAACAGGATTCATCCCGGTTCCGGCGCTCCCTCTCCCCCTTATCACGTGTTTTCTAAGAACCTGCTTGAAAGTGCACCTTTTTAAAAAAACACGCACCGAATCCAGATTGGTGGGGGAATCGGGGTTTGAATCTAGATTTGTTTTTTCCACTGTAGGGAGTGAGGCGGAGCCTTCCAGCCAATCAGAGTGCGGTGGGCTGTGCACAAAGTGCACGCAGCCCTTTTTTTTGTTTTGTGCCGATGGAGGCTATGTTGAAACGTGGCTGCGTGGAATTAGATTTCTGTGCCAACTGTAAACTAAAATTGCACTTGTGCCAGCGCAGCTGCGTGAGTAATGAGTACGAAATCCGTGTGTAAACGTAGCTTAGTGTGAAAAACAGCTACCGTCCTGTCTATGCAGGCGCGTGGTGACTTAGCTGTGCAAAAAAAGGGGTTTTTAAAAAGTTTTTTAAAAAAATTCCCATCCCAACACAGCACAGCAGCCAGTCAGGACGAGAAAGAAAGAGCCGCTGAGCAGATTGTGCGTTCAATCGCGCGATCGTGGGGAGGTCTGCACTGTTTGAAAGCATGATAGACACGGATGTCTTCATCACACACACGCTGCAGTGGGGAGGGTGGAACCGCCGTGAAAAGGCGCCATTTCTTTTTAAACCTGGTTGTATCTGGACTTAATTTCTCAGTGAGGAATTGGCCATGACTGTACAGCATTCAGATTAGTTCACTCAACTATATCTGTATCCCTTCAGTTTCTCCTCTTCGTTAGGAGCGATGTTTCTGTTCCAGTATTCAGCAAAAACTAATATTGCAGAGGTTATGGCATTTAAATAGATTATTGTAGAAAAGGAAGTCTACATAATTCAACAGGAACCATTTAGGCCTTGTGAAAGACACTTTTTACCTATTCCTTGACAAATAGCTCCAGAAATCATTTCCCAGGATTCTCCCGTTCCCCTCCATCTCTACCACAGATGTGTAAAAGTTACACCAGCAGCCCCACACATCCAACCATCACCGTTAACCCTGCCTCAATTTTTGCAAACCTTCGAGAGGCTGGATACCGCTGATAAAACACTTTGATCACTTTCTTATTTAGCAGGGAAATTCATTTTTTTAAATCAAGCCACTTTTCAATGCCGATATCCAGGACTCAGGTTCAATTACAGATTCCTGCGCCACAGCATTACGGTCCCTCCCCCCCCCACCCCCGATGGCTGTCAGGCAGCCTCATCCAATGGACCAGCCAGTTGGCTGCAGGACCACAGCCATGCCAGCAGAGGCGTATGTGGGGGAAGTGGCGCCTGGGGACAAAACGTCCTCCAAGTGCCCACCCCCTGGGTCGTGTAGCCCTGCCCCCATGCTTTGCGTAACCCCACCCCCTGTGCGTCCCTGCTGCCGGCTCCTGCTCTCCCCAGGGCCTGGGGAAGGCAGAATCCTGCCTGTACGGACCCCGGGAGGGTGGAGCACAGTCATATCTAGGGACAATGGCGCCTGGGGCATAATCTGCCCCCCCCCCCCCCCGCTCTCCATTTTCCCTAGATACAGTGGAGGTGGGAGAGAAATCAAGCCATCTGCTGATCTCACAGAGGAGCGCCCAGGTCTACTGCTTGGGCAGGCTGGAAGGGGGCCAGGTCTACTGCTTGAGAAGATTGGAAGGGGCCCAGGTCTACCAATTGGGCAGGCAGCAAAGGGCCCAGGTCTATTGCTTGGGAAGGCTGGAAGGGGTTGTGTTGGCGTGCTGGCATGGGCTCTGGCGGGTCAGTGCCCTTCCTCGACCTGTGGCGCCCACCTTAAAGGGAGAATCTGGGGTCCCTAGTTTGAGCAACATTGAAAGTGATGCTGGAATCCAAACAGCATCACTTTCAAAGGTTTCCAGTTCTGGGCACCGCAATTCAAGAAGTATATTGACAAGCTGGAACGGGTCTAATGAGACCAAAATGGTAAAAAGTCTGAATTCCACGCCATACGAGAAGGGAGAGAGGGAGCTGGGTATGTTTAGTCTGGAGGAGAGAAGGTTAGGGGGTGATGTGATAGTATATTTAAATATTTGAAGGGATATCATGTTGAACAGGGAGCAAGCTTGTTTTTTTGCTGCTCCAGAGACTAGGACAAGGAATGATGGTTTCAAGGTACAGGAGAAGAGATTCCACCTAAACGTTTGGGAGAACTTCCTGACAGTGAGGACTGCTTGACTATGGAATACGCTGCCTCGGAGTGTGGCGGAGTCTCTTTCTTCGGACTTTTTCAGACAGAGGCCTGATGTCTATCTGTCAGGAGTGCTTTGATTGGGTGTGCCTTCATGGCAGGGGGTTTGACTGGTTGGCCCATGTGGTCTCTTCCAATTCAATGATTCTGTGAACCCAGCGGGCTTTGTGTGGCTAGTGATTGAGAGATGAGTGTTTCTCAGGGCTTCACCAGAGAGATGCTGAAGCAGCAAGGCCAGGCTGGTTCTTGCAGGGTGGGCCAGAGAGCTCAATCGAGCTCGCATTTCCTCTTACTCCTGAGCCAAGCAGCAGGTGCATCAGGAAGGAGCCTGCAGCCCATGCCGCTGTTTGCCAAGGGGGCAGCCTCTGGCCTGCAGACGGGGCCTCAAAGTCTCCTTTCTGCCTCCCCCCAGAACCCTCCTTCAGCAGGGAGCATCATCTCTTCACTCACATTAACTCTACGCACGCCCGGCTGAACCTGCAGGGCTGGAACAGCGGTGGCTGCCCAATCCTGGCCATTGTGCTGGAGTACCGACCCAAGGGCACCTGGGTGTGGCAGAACCTGCGTGCCAACTACTCCAGCGAAGTGTTTCTGACTGAGCTGCGTGAAGCCACCTGGTATGAGCTGCGTATGAAGGCCTGTAACAGCGCTGGTTGTGGCAACGAGACTGTGCAGTTTGCCACCCTGGACTACGATGGGAGTGAGTATGAGCTCCAATGGACAAAAGGGGAGGGGGGATTGCCACGTGGCTTGTGGGACACAAGGCTCCCCGGCCACTCTTAACCAGAGCCTGCTGGAATTAGGTACCATTCCGCCCATCAAGTCTGCCCACGGGGAGGGAGACGACGTGAAAAAGCTCTTCACCATTGCCTGCCCAGTCATCCTGGCCACGTTGGGGGTCGCACTGCTCTTGGTTGTCCGCAAAAAGCGCAAGGAGAAGCGGCTGAAGCGCTTGAGAGGTAAGGTTTCTTGCCTCCGGGGGAGACGCGCGGGGCTCTCTCTGTCAGCCTTGCCAGCAGCTTCCTGGAGGAGCCCCGTAAGGGAAGGGCCAAAGGGGGGCCAAAGGTACAGGTTGAGAAGAGGCACACGGTGGACTGCAGACACGCGAGGCTGGCTGCCATTATCCATACTAGTGGTAGAAAAGTTGTAGTGTGAGATGCTGCTCCCACTGAGAGTTTGAAACTCTCAGAAACTGCCTCAGTGTCTCACAGCTATTTTCAAAGAGCCCAAGCATCTGCGTGTGCAGCCAGCCCAGGGCCAGGGCTCTCCGTGGGTGGCCCCCGCGTGAGGCAGGGAGCTTAATGGTCTCCCTTGGGGAAGGTGTCCTGGCCTCTGTCCCCAGAGCTCAGGGCACAGCCCAGAGAGCCTATGGCTTTCACAGGGGTGGCCTGGCTGTGCGGAAATGGGGCAGCCCCCTCTGCTCAGGAGCCAGGCCAGCAGGGGCGGAGGGGAGGGGCACTGGTGTGCTGCTCTTGACCTCCCTCCACCCCTGGCTAATTGTTCCTGTAAAGCGGAGTCTGCCCCCCCCCCCCCCCCCCCACGTCTGACTAGGATGGCCAGTCTCTCTCTTGGACGTACGAGGGAGTCAGGCTTTGGTCATGTGTCCCCTTTGCCTTCGTTTTCCATCGGGAGTCGCCCAAGCCCCAAAAAGGAGCCCCTGGGAGACTCTGTCACCCCCCAGAGAAGAGTGGGCCTCCTCGCCTCCTGCCCAGCTCTCCTCACAAGACCTCACTCTGTTTTTTCTCTTTGCAGATGCTAAGAGTTTGGCTGAAATGCTCATCAGGTAGGTAATGACCGCAGGCACTCTCCCCTGGCTTCAGTGCCTACATGCAGGCTAGACGCTGCGTTGAAGTTCGGCCACTTTAACTCAGACAAAAGGGTGCAGGGAGGGGGCTGGGGCAGCTCCCTTTAGGTCTGGGCCTTCCAGTGGAGGCAGAGGTCAGGTCCGCACAGCTTCCTTTTCTGCCCCTCTGGATGGGCTGGGCAGCAGAGAGGCCTGAAAGGGTCATTGTGACTTGCTGTGAGTCTCTGTTCTCCGTGGTTCTGTGATTGGGCAGCGTCTGCACTACAGGCAGGGCCTCTTCTTAAAAACGAAACTAAGACTAAGAGGACAGTTTCTTCTCCACCTCCAGACAAAAATGTGGAAAAGCCATTGGCTCCCCCCACCCCCACCCCCACCCCCATAATTACAACCTTGCAACAGAAGGTATAGTGATCAAATAAATTGCGCTGCAACAAGTACTGTGAACATTTAACGTCTCTGTGGGAAATTGTACAGTTTCAACGTACGAGTAGACCATCAGTGGTTAGAGATCTTGCGTTCCCAAACAAAATCAGTAGTCCAGACGAGCCCCCTGAGCCAGGCGTGGGATCTCCCGCCACTGAGAGTCTGTTCACATGTTGAAAGTGTACAATTTTCACAGTTCAATGTTTACGGTACTTGTTGCGCTGCCATTCATGGTTATATTTAATATCGTTGTAGCCAAGTTATAGCCATCCACATTGTTTTGTTTGCCTGGGCTGTTGTATACCTGCATTTCTTGAAAGTACAGGAATGCCGTCCTTTCAGAAGCCGGCAGAGTCATAAGAACATAAGAACATAAGAACAAGCCAGCTGGATCAGACCAGAGTCCATCTAGTCCAGCTCTCTGCTACTCGCAGGGGCCCACCAGGTGCCTTTGGGAGCTCACCTGCAGGAGGTGAAAGCAATGGCCTTAGGAACATAAGAAGGAGCCTGCTGGATCAGACCAGAGTCCATCTAGTCCAGCTCTCTGCTACTCGCAGGGGCCCACCAGTCAGCCAGGCACCAGCGGCAGAACTGCATTTCTCCTTCTGAGCTTGTTCGAAGAAGAGAGTTTTGACATCCCCGCCCAATCTTCTGCGGCAGGGCAGTCTTCACTGAAGAACTACATCCTTGATTGAGGGGAGGGGGATGGAGAGGATACCGAACTGCCTGCCCCTCCCTCCAGCCCCATTTGAAGAGTTCCCACACAAAGACACACACCAAACCCAATAACTGATATCCTCCGTTCTGATGATCCAGTTTTTCATGAGAATGGAAATATTTGCAGAAGCTTTGCTGAGATTGTCATTGCTTTGAGGTATTTTCAGTGTGTTGCTATATAATATAGTTTATTTTAGGGCCTAGCAAACATGTCTCTATACACACACACACGCACACTTCATATTAAAGGAGGAAAATACCTGTTATATAACAAAAGGAAAACATTTTGAACCACTGAAATGGTAGCAGAGAGCTGGACTAGATGGACTCTGGTCTGATCCAGCTGGCTTGTTCTTATGAAATCACAGTTTAGAATTAATTTCATTACCTCTATTTTGCTGATATTTTCAAAAGTGTTTTTTGTTTTGTTAAACAAGCAGCCAGTGGGCGGATCCAGGGGGCTGAGGTTGGCTGTGCCACCCACAGTGTCCGCCCCCCCCCCCGCTTCCTCCTGGCCCCTTCTTAAAAGGGAGAGCCGACCAGCACGTCCCTTGAGAGCCGACCAGCACGTCCCCCTCAGTCTGGAGCTGGGGATGTCGACGCGTGTCCTTGTGGCAATCACATGCCGCGGGCTGCCTCCGCCCAGCCATTGAGACTTCCTGGTCCCGCAGCCTCTCAGCCGGCACTTCTGCCTGGCTCGCCTCTGCACTGTCAGCCTCTGCATCACGGGCTGTGACAGCTGAGGCAGCACCCAGGGCAGAGTTAGGGTGTCAGCGTCCCTCTCGAATCAGATCTGCAGGAAGCCCAACCTGACCACGTCTCCTTTTGAGGCTCTGAGGAAATCCTTCCACATCCAGATCTCTTCCTGAATGCCCGGGGAGGCTGAGGTGCTTCTGTGAGGTCTCTTACATTAAAGCTGCCCAGTTTGGCCAATGTGCTGAGAACAGGAGTCCTCCATGAGTGTCATTTTCTCAAGCAGCAGCTGCCTGTTATGCAGAGGAGTTGAAGCTCTTCAGAGCAGCCAAAGACACCCCCTCGTCCCACTGCAAGAAGCACACTTCTCTGCACAGCTGCTGACGGTCTTTCCTTCTCTCCTTGGCAGTAAGAACAACCGCAGTTTCGATACTCCTGTGAAGGGCCCCCCGCAAGGCCCCCGGCTGCACGTAGACATCCCTCGCGTCCAGCTCCTCATCGAGGACAAGGAAGGCATCAAGCAGATTGGTGAGCTTTCTGCCGGGCGGGGAGCCGTGCTTGGCGTGTCTGCTGCCCATTCCCTGGACCGCCTGGCGCAGTCTTCCTGGGGGCTTGGAGTGACCTCAAGGGCTGTCATTCATCCAAGGGCACCAAGGACTGGGGAGGGCAGCATGCCTTATATGGGCCAAATGATGCCTCTCTTCCAATGGGCAGTTCCTTCATGGGGGCTGCAGGACACGTCCTCCCCTGGCCTGGCCTGGCCTGGCCTGATGTGAGGAGTCGGACGGGTGCCTGGGCCAAGCAAACGGGTGCTGTATCCAATTATGAGGAGGGGCACAGGTCATGTGGCAAAGGGAGGGAGGGAGAGGCCTGCAGAGCCATAGCTTACTGAGGCTCTGGGAGGAGGCTGGAATAGGCATCGGAGGGAGAGGCGGCCTGGCCCACTCTAAGCCTTCCAAGGGGGCTTGCTGACAGTGAGGGGGGGCTCTCTGTTCCTCAGGAGATGACAAAGCAACCATCCCTGTGACTGACACGGAGTTCAATCAGGCTGTGAACCCTCAAAGCTTCTGCACTGGTGTCTCCCTGCACCATCCGGCGCTAATTCAGAACACAGGGCCCTTGATCGACATGTCTGACATCCGTCCAGGCACAAGTAAGTACACTTCCACGCTCCCCTCAGCTTCTGGGTGATGAATGATCCTCCCCCAGCTAAGCAGCGGCTGTCCATAGCCCCCACCCCAGCCAGAGAGCCTCCAAACAAGAGGTGAGCTTGAGACCTGGTGGAACTTCCAGAAGCAAATGGGAGGCACGCTGAGGCCCGCCTTTCCAAAGCCCGGCACGCTGGGGCTCCAGACTCACGAGGACGAGGATCCACCCAGGTGCTCTTCCAAGATGCCAGGCAGCCCAGCTAGTGCTTCTGCCCGGGCCGAGCTCTGAGGAGGAGGAGGAGGAGGAGCCTGGCTGGAGCAGGCCAACCCTTCCCATAGCTGAGTGCTTCCGGGAGTCCCCTTAGCAAGCAGCATTCCTAGTTCCACCGCTGCTGGCAGTCTCATTTGGTTTCCACACCTCCAGCTTTGCCTGTTTCTTTTTGTCAAGCCCCCTAATTTTGCTGCCTTGGACGGCAGCAAAGTGTCACAGTGAATTGGGGTGCTGTAGAGGTTGCACAGTCTGGGCGATGGCCCTGAGGCCACTGAGTGGGTGGGAGAGGCCAGCTAGTTTCCAGGGGGGAGGGGCAAGGATGAAGATAACTGCTTTGTCCCCTCCCCTGGCAGCACATCATGCAGTGGCCAACTGTTGCAGAGAGCACTGAAGGAACATGCAAGCAGAAGGGGGGGGCTTTGCTGTGGGAGGGGGAAAGGGTGCCTGAGCCCCCACTACAGGACACTGGTGGCAATCAGCAGTGGCATTCTCTTGGAGATGGAATCATAGAGTTGGAAGAGACCACAAAGGTCTCTTGCATCCCAGGGACACACAATCGAAGCACTCCTGACAGATGGCCATCCTGCCTCTGTATAAAAACCTCAGAGAAAGAGACTCCACCGCCCTTTGAGGCAGCGCATTCCACTGTCGAACAGCCTAAGTGGAATCTCTTTTCCTTCACCATGAACCCAGCACTCCTGGCCCAAGCCGCAGAAAACAAGCTTGCTCCCTCACCAACATGGCATCCCTTCAAATGTTTAAACATGGCCATCATGTCTCCCCTTAACCTTCTCTTCTCCAGACTAAACATTCTTAGCTCTCTAAGCTGCTCCCCATAGGGTGTGGAATCCAGATTTTAAAGACATCATAGCCCAGCTTCTTAGTTAATGGAAACCAGGCAAACAGAGAGGAGAAGTATTGTCGAAGGCTTTCACGGCCGGAATCACTTGGGTGCTGTGTGGTTTCCGGGCTGTATGGCCGTGTTCTAGCAGCATTCTCTCCTGACGTTTCGCCTGCATCTGTGGCTGGCATCTCTGAAGATCCTCTGAAGATGCCAGCCACAGATGCAGGCGAAACGTCCGGAGAGAATGCTGCTAGAACACGGCCATACAGCCCGGAAACCACACAGCACCCAAGAGAGGAGAAGTTTTCTTTGCTCCGCAGCCATGTCACTCCTCGCTGTGTGTTTCCCACTTTCAGGGGCTGGGGATGGGTTTCCCTTTGCTGAGGTCACGTCACAAGTACAAATTGCTCTCCACATGGCCACTGCCTGAATCCTCGGCCACTTAGTTGTAGGCATACATTTTTATTCCCCAAGACTTGGAATTTGTTTTTTTCTTCCAAGGTGAGGTCAGCTGGCTGTTTGTTTATATTATGCTGGTAGTTGTCAGTAAGGAACGCTGTTCTGAATTTTATAATCATTGTTTTGCTTTATTTGTATGCTTATTTTAATGGTTTTATAGAATCAGCCTTTCCAAGGGTTCCTGGGACATCTATCTTATTTTCAAAGTGCACTCGGTGGAGGGCAGATTTTTTTTGTGGGGAGGAGGGTCTCCCTGTGCTGTTTTTCTTCTGTGGATTGACTAGTCTACGATGTTTTGTTTCAGTCTGTTGCTGCTTTGTGAACTACTTTAAATCTTAGGAGACAAACCAGGATATCTGATTTTCAAGTACATTTGGCCTGCCACTGTGGGGAGCTGGATGCTGGAGCAGATGGCCCTCGGTCTGATCCTTACCTTTGGTTCTTCCTTTCTCCAGGGGCTGGCCCTTGGCCCCAGCCCAGAAGTTGTTCCAGGGCGGGCAACTGCATCACAAACACACACACAGACCGCTCTTCTTTCTCTGTTTTCCAAGGACAAACAAGCCTCACTTGCTTCTGCAACTTTTGTCTTTCAGACCCGGTTTCCAGGAAAAGTGTGAAGTCAGTGCACAGCACCAGGAACCGATACTCCAGCCAATGGACACTCAGCAAGTGTCAGGCGTCTACCCCTGCCCGGACCCTCACCTCTGACTGGAGAACGGTTGGGTCTCAGCACGGTATCACGGTGACAGAAAGTGACAGCTACAGCGCAAGCCTGTCTCAGGACACGGGTCAGTGAAGAACACGTGGCCTTGGGTGGGGGGGGAGGGGAGCTTTGCCCAGGTCAGAGGAACATGGAGGCTACCACTGGCTTGCCCAGCCTCCTCTGCCCCCCTGTTTCTAGGCCACGAGGGAGGGCACATGCCCTGCCTGCATCCCTCCCATTGCTGGATTAATTGATCACCTGCAGGGAAAGTTAAGAGCAACCTGGGGATTGTGTAGCAATGAGTTGTGCACTGGCCAGGGCCAAGTTCAAGGTTGGTGCAAGAACCGTGCCTTCTTCTTGCCCCCTCAGACAAAGGGCGGAACAGCATGGTGTCCACAGAGAGTGCCTCCTCCACGTACGAGGAGCTGGCCCGTGCCTACGAGCATGCCAAGCTGGAGGAGCAGCTGCAGCATGCCAAGTTCGAGATCACCGAGTGCTTCATCTCAGACAGCTCCTCAGACCAGATGACCACGGGCACCAACGAGAATGCCGACAGCATGACTTCCATGAGCACGCCCTCGGAGCCAGGCATCTGCCGCTTCACGGCCTCCCCTCCCAAGCCGCAAGACAGTGACCGGGGCAAGAGCGTGGCAGTGCCCATCCCCCACAGAGCAAACAAGAGTAAGTATGAAGCAGGGGCTGGTGCACTCGCCCCCCCCCCCCCTTCAACCCTGGCACCACGAGCGCTGTCATTGGCAGCAGGCAGGCACATCACCAGCACACGTCCTGAGTGCCTCCAAGGAAAGTGGAAGCACTCCAGAGTCACTGTCCGGGGGGCTCCCACTGTCTGACCAAATGGCTGAGAGTCTTTATTGTGCTAAAAGTCTAGTTAAGGCCTACAGCCAAGGGAATTCTACGGCATGTCCAGAGGATTATCAATATGTCCTGTGGTTAAAATTCCCAAAGGAGTATATCTTGTGGCACCATGCCGACTCTGTTTTTCTTCAAAAGATTGATTATAATAATCTGAAAAATAGAAATTGAATTGATAAAAAAAGATTAATTAACTGCTAGTCAAACTATAAAGTTTGCTGACCATAATATGCATGGTCAGTAAACTATGCATTTTGGCTAAGGTACCCCCTTTCTACTAATTGGATTCTTTAAAAAAAAAGGGAATAAATGATTTAAATAGTACAATCATAGAGCTGGGACGGGCCAGACAGGCCATCTAGTCCAACCCCCTGCTCAATGCAAGATCAGCCTAGGCCAGGGGTAGGGAACCTGCTGCTCTCCAGATGTTCAGGAACTACAATTCCCATCAGCCCCTACCCCTGCTGTAGACTGTATGCCAATTGGCCATGCTGACAGAGGCTGATGGGAATTGTAGTTCCTGAACATCTGGAGAGCCGCAGGTTCCCTACCCCTGGCCTAGGCCCTAGAACCGTGGTGGCAAACATTTGGCACTCCAGATGTTATGGACTACAATTCCCATCAGCCCCTTCCAGCATGGCCAATTGGGTAGTCCAGGGGTAGGGAACCTGCAGCTCTCCAGATGTTCATACGTCCCAAATCGACCTCTGCGTTCAGCAGAGGCCAATCTACTGGTGATCCCTGGCCCCTCAATGACGCGGCTGGCCTCCACCCGGGCCAGAGCCTTTACAGCTCTGGCCCCTGCCTGGTGGAACACTCTACCTCCAGCTATGCGGGCCCTGCGGGATCTTAATGATTTCCGCAGGGCCTACTAGAGACAGAGTTATTCCACCAGGCTTTTTGGAGAGTCCAGCCGCTGATGGCCCCCCCCCTTTTTTAACATCTGTGGACCCTGCTGTCTCTCTTCTTCCCTCTTCTTCCCCCTCTTTTGTTAGGGGATGTCTTAATAGGACACCATCGATATATTGATGCTAGAACGCTGCATTTTTAATTGGGTTGGTTTTAAGTATATAGAGCTGTTATTTAATGATTGATTTTATTGTGCTCTATCTATCTGTTTGTTCACCGCCCTGAGCCCTTCGGGGGAGGGCGGTTTAGAAATATAATAAATAATAATAATAATAATAATAATAATTCCCATCAGCCTCTGTCAGCATGGCCAATTGGCCATGCTGGTAGGGGCTGATGGGAATTGTAGTTCCTGAACATCTGGAGAGCCGCAGGTTCCCTACCCCTGGGGTAGTCCATAAAATCTGGAGTGCCAAAGGTTCGCCACCACTGCCCTAGAACATCCCAGAGTGGTGTTTTTCCAGCCACTGCTAGAGAGGGGACACTCACCATGCCCTGAGGTAGCTGATTCCACTGTTGCAAAACTCTCACTGTAAAATTTTCCCCCAATATCCAGTCAGAACCTTTTCTCCCTGTAATTTATGCTCATTATGAAGAGTCCTATCTTCCACTGCCAACAGAAACAGTTCCCTGCCCGCAAAGTGACAGTCCTTCGGGTACTCACAGAGAGCAGCCACGTTCCCCCTCAGTCTCCTCTTCTCCAGACTAAACATTCCCAAGTTTCTTCATAAGGCCCCTGATAGTCCTCGTCGCTCTCCTCTGCCCCCTCACTCAGATCCTTCATAAAAAATATTGAAACGTACCAGGCCCGGAAGTGAGCCACGTGGCCCTGCCCTGGGCACCCCCCTTCACTCTGGTGACAGGCTGCTCTTTGCATGTGGCTCACCAACCACTCCCCTGTATCTGCCCAACTATCCCAGAGTCCAGACCAGGATATCACCAGGAACCCTGTCAAAGGCTTTATTGACATCCAATATTCCCTCGATTCAGTAAGCTCATCACTTGATTATAGTTAGAAACAAGGTTGGTCTGGCAAGACCTGTTGGGGACAAATGCATTCTACAGCAGTAGGCATCTTCACATTTCTTTTTTCTCAATCCTTCTTGTTTTTATTTGCTTGTAGATTTATTCCCTTTTTCTACCCCCAAGTCTTTAACTAGCCCTGTTCACAAATGACAGTGAAAGTCTGCACAATCTGCGTTGTGTCTACCTGATTGTCTTGTGTGTGTGTGTGTGAGGCAATCCTCTTGTTACAGCCAGTCCACGCACACCTGAACAAATTATACAAACCCCACATTTATTATCCAGGAGCTGGTCTCAGTTTCGTTTGTCAAGTAATGCAGGAACTCTGTCTTAAAAGGGATCCTAGTAACAGGTAAACAGGACTAGAGTGTACAAGGGGAGGGGGGATGTTCTAAGCTCAGCAGGGGGTCTTAGGGTGGCAGAGGAGTTCCTTTCTGTGCCAGCTGTGGTGACATCAGCCCCATTCTAAGCTTCCTGATGGGCTACGCCAGCCATGCAGAAGCCCCCCAGCACAGCCGTTGGTTTGGCAAATGATGGGAACTGCAGGCTGGTTATGCAGAGGCCACTAGAGCCCCCTGCCTTCCAGCTTGTGCTTGGCACCTGTCCCCTTGAGAGCAGGAAACGTGCTCCCCCACCCTCAGCCTCTTTCTGCCTCTTGCAGGTGATTACTGCAACCTGCCCTTGTATGTGAAATCCGAAGCGTTCTTCCGGAAGCCAGACCATCCTGAACCCTGTCCAGCCGTACCCCCTCGGGAGGCCTCCATCCGGAACTTGGCTCGGGCCTACCACACGCAAACAAGGCACCTGACTCTGGACTCCAGCAGCAAAGCCTTGGCAGTGCCACACGGGAACGCAGCCACGACCACTTTACCTCAGCGAACTCTCACCATGTCTGGCTTGGCGAGTGCTGCCACTCCTGCTGCCGCTGCCCCCATTGCAGCCCCCATCTCAGGCACAGAACCCGCTCCTGCCCCCAGCGTGGAGCCCCGCCTGCCTCCCAGCACCAAAATGGGGGGCTCCAGAGACTCACTTCTAGAAATGAGCACGTCAGGTATAGGGAGGGCGAAAACTGAGGGCTGCTTGGCACCTGCTCAAAGTCCTACCTGCGCTGAGTGTAGCGATTGGCCTCAAGCCAACACGGACTTTTGCTCTTTTCCTGCGGTGGCCCCATATTGAAATGAAGAATAAATATCCCACTTGTACAGAATGGACTTCTTTTTGTATAAATAAAACTATTTTCTGCTTCTCCCAACTTGGGGTGAAAAAAATCAGCAAAGAGTGCAAAGCATTTGGAACGCTCTTTCTCAGTGGAGGCTTTGTTCTGAGCATCAGATGTCGGACGGGGCACACAAGAAATGCACTATGTGCGCTGTCTCCCTCCCTCCCCAACTGAGCCACCCAGATGTTGGTTTTGAAGAGACTCCTTTGAGACTTGCATGTTATTTTAGTTTGGAAAACTTTGGGACTTGCTTCGACTTGCATCTGCCTCTGTGTGAATATCTTTTTCTATCACCCCCCCAACAACAACAACAACAGCACAGTGTGCAATAAAGTTATGTTTCTATAACAGTGGGATCTCTGATTGGAATAGGCTGCAATGCAGCTGTGCTGGGCAGCCTTGTGGGGTAAAGAACACTGAGCACCTAGAGGACCACCACAGGTCTGATACACAAAGCCCCAGGGCAGCAGCAGCTACAGCGACCCCGCTTGGCCAGCACTTGCACTCCCAACAGAGAGATTGATCCCCGGGCTGCTCTATTCTTGCCACCCAGGGTGGCCATCCTGGGGCACCTGCTGCTCTGCTAGGGAGAAGCATCTATGCTGGTTTGGTTTTTAGTTGCCCTCCGCAAGACAGAAGGAGAAACTATGGCCAATTGTGCATGGAATGCTTACCTCCCGGGCTCTTAGCTGCGTAGTGAGGCTGTAATGTGGTGTCCTCATTTTTCTCTGTTTACACACGAGGAGGTATTCACTGTCTGCTCCACAGCTTGTTGCTGAAGTCTCAATAGGCCTCTGCTTTTCCTGGTTCTCTTAACTCCACCCATCAACTCCCTCTTAAAGGCACAGATCTTATCACACTTGGTAGCTGCAAGATTTGTTAAAGCCTTTTAAATTGCTGTTAGACTGATATACTATGATTGTAGTTATATCAATATTGTAGCCCCTTACCAAAAATAACGCCCCAAAAAGAAAGGCAAAGCAATTCCCTGGAGCACACTCTGATGAAGGAAGGGAACATAACCTAGAACTGATATTCTGATATTCTCTTCCCACCCTCCACACACACACTCGCACGTGCGTACTTTCTGCTGCTGCTGCCACTGCAGAAGCAGAGAGAGGTTTCTTATTCAATGATTAATCCAGCATTTGCAATTCATCCTACAGACATCCCCCCCAGCCTGTTAACTGCAACACTCTAGAAGTGAGTGCAAGGAAAATGGCGGATCCATCATTTGGGGGTTTTCAAATGCAATAAAAGACAGCAGTTTTGCAGTTTTTCTCTGTTTATATCAATATAATAAACACTGAAGTGATAACAAATCTGAAAAGGGGAAGGAGGGAGGCACACACAGGGGTGGAAGGGGCTGGCGGTGGGCGGAGGGAAGATGTCCTGGGCCAAACTGTGCTCACTGGCAAATCAACTCTGCTCTGGTGGCAAAGAAAATTTAAATCACTCTTAGAGTGGTGTCGCTTGGTGTGGGAAGAATGGAAATTGAAAGCAGGGCTCAGGGAACTACATCCATGCAAGAAATCTTGTGAGGGACATTCAGCCCACTGTGCAACAGACACCATGCGCATAACGGGCCTGCGTGAGGCCACAAGCCCATGTCTGGCATAAATCTCTTCTGGGTCACCGCAGGCAAATGTGGCAGTTCAGCTGCCCATCTGAGAGAGAACAGCAGATGGGTTGTCTAAATTCCTTCTGTACCCTCTGACCTTTGAAACCCTCCTCTCCTTTACTGGCTGTAGAGGTGAGCGGGTGGGGATGACGAGTGCCCCAAAGTTTGCACCTCATAAGCCACTCCTTGCTAGGGCAAGAAAATCTGCTTCTCCCCAGTGGGTGGCCACAGAAGAAAAGGCAGGTACGAGCAGCAAAACTACATGAAGTCTGGGACACTAAAATACCTGCAGAGGAATGGGAAGCTGATGACACACCAAAAACCTGGACTGGGCTCTATTCAGGGCTGATTTCTGAAGCCCAACGTACAGCAGCAAAAACGGGCAGCCAGTGAGAAGCACTGCGCTGTGTTCTCATCACAGGTCAGCTATACTGCAATCGACAGTCCTTCCCTGCCCCACTTCCCCGTCTGCGACACAGATCAAACCATAGCTCAGCTACAGGAGTTGCCCTTCAGTTAACAAGCTGCTAGGCTGATGCCTGTGTGCACTGAACCCTCGAGAGTGGGGGGATACCTGCCTTGGCAGCAGAACATGTGAAAAGGGCGCAGGACGGCCGTTGAGCTCAAACAGAGCATGAGGCGGAAGTGTAACGTGGTTGCAAAAACAGCTATTGCAATTTTAGGCTCTGTTAATTTTAGCAGAGTATCCCTAGCCAGGTCTCCTCTGTTTGCAACCCTGTAAAGAAGACCCAGTTCAGCCACGTGCACTGATGCCGGGGGGAGCGATGCTGGCTGGAAACTGGTCTTACGCTATGACAAGACGAAGGCTGCTAAAGAGAAGACAGAAGAACCGTCCCAGGTAAGAGGGCAAGGAATTATTCCCTGCTGCTCCAGAGGAAAACCCCAGCTCTCCTGGGCTAAGATGCAAAAGGATAAGTCTCAGCTGAACATGACAAGAAGCTTCCTTACAGCACTAGTGGTTGGATGACGGGGCCCATCGCTGCCCCTCACAGGAAGTCTTCCAGCAGAAACTGGGCAACTTGCTGTCAGGGATACTCAAGCAGTGGACTTTCCTGCACTGGCCAGAAGCTGAAGCCCCACGAGCCTGGACAATCCCACAAGAGAAGGGTATGCAGCCAGATCAGGACCCTGCACAGAACACATTCCCATTTCCAAGGGATGATCAAAACTTGCCCAGACATCATCAGAGAAACAGCCAGAGAAGTCAGGAGATCGTGCCCAAGGTGGGGAACAGGTGGGGTGAGGCAAGTAGGATTCGTAGCCTGGTGTGAGCAGCTCCACCCCCCCTCCCAGACACCCACAAAACCCCAAACCCGCCCAGCACTTGCTTGCCAAAACAAAGAGGAGGAGGCAGGGACAGAAGAGACTGGGCCAGTGCTCTATAGCCCCTGTTTGTGCTGCTGGTATTTGCGGTAGTGAGTCTGGATGGTCACTGCAGCCCTCTCTAACGGGTCCTTCCACTCCTCACACTCACCGCTGGGTGCTGCACCGCCGTCCCCTACGGAAACAGAGGAAGAGCATCTTAGTGTCTGTCAGAGGAAGGGCACGAAGCATCCCCAGCCGATCCACTCCTGCGGGTGGCTTCTTCATGCTGAAACAGACCTCAGCCCCAGCTGCCAGCTGCTTTCCCCAAGTCTGACCGGAGAAACTGTTCACACACGAGGAGGACTGGCTCAGGCTTAAACCAGAAGGCCTCGCTTGCATTCCCCCGTCCCAAAGGAGCACTGGGGAGCTACCATTTGGAGAGCTGCAGGGGTCCCGTTCTACTTGGGACTGCTGTGTGAAGAAAGTCCTCAAAGGCCCCTTCCGCACATGCAGAATAATGCACTTTCAATCCACTTTCACAATTGTTTGCAAGTGGATTTTGCTATTCCGCACAGTAAAACCAAGCTGCGAAGTGCACTGAAAGTGGATTGAAAGTGCATTATTCTGCATGTGTGGAAGGAGCCAAAGAAGGGTTGCTTATGACAGAAGGACCGTTGACGTGGCTGGCACTCCAAGCTTTCAACTTTTTTAGAAGACTGTGCTGCAACCTGTGAAGCCCTACGAAACAGCCCTGCCTTCTGAGGAGGAATTACCCTGCTTCAAACAAGAGATTGGCATTTGCCAAACAAGGTTCTCTACTCATTAGCCACACAGCTACAAAAGCCAGAAGTGAGATCTTCCAGAATCTGGCACCAGCCATCCATGGGCTACAAGACAGCGAGGACAGAGTTACTGGAAGACACACACACATGCCGGGGAGATTTGCCTTGTCTCCTAAAGCCAGACATTGCTCCTCGCCCCCAGACAAAGAGAGTCCTTAAGCAGCCTCACTTCCTTCCACTCCATCATACACAGAGCTAGGGGGACGACCATTCCAGCCACAGTCAATTTGCAACACCTGAACTTCTTCAAAACAGCTCCATGGTCCTCCCAATCAACCCCACAAAGAAATTATTCTGATTGGTTGATGTTCCAGAAAAAAAAATGGAGCAGCATCTTCTGGTCTGCCTGCCCTGCTCATCTCCTTTCATCCGATTATAGTGTAAAAGCCACTGAGAATAGCAGCAGGAAAATCCTGTTTACGCAGGACATGACTTTGAGCTCCTGTGAATTCTAGCAAGGGGGGGCGCTAACCCATGGAGGAGGTGGCAGCTGCATGAACAAGAAGGAAGCACATCCCCAACACAAGCTGTAGGGAACTTTTGCAGGCAGATTGTCAGCATTACAAAGAAAGAGGGAGGGAGAGGGAGAGACCCCCGGTTATGCTGGTGCAACTGCCAGCAATGCTTCCAACTTGGCTATTGGCCTTAATGTCACTGTGTGATGTTTGTCCTCACCGCTTCGCCCTGGCATTGTGTAGATGCTGTTGTGCCGAGAACTTCCTCCTTTCTGCAAAAAACAAGGAGGAGAGTCAGTGGGAACAACACAGTTGTTTCTTCCATGGTGGTGTTGATGGTAGCTCAGGCAAGCTTCTCTGGTCTCCCACACGAGCACTGACTGGACACTGACTTGCTGAACTTCAGCCAGGCTTTTGTCTCCGCAGCTTCAGCCCTGCCGGGACCAAGAAGCACCAGCCGAGCTCTCTGTGGCCCACCAGACACCTCTCGATCTCCATCAACCTGGTCATGACTGTTCTTGAGCCTGCCAGGTGGCTATCATGGCTGAGGTGGATAAATTCCAGATCTGGAGCACATGCTGTGTGAAGCTGTCCCACCACTGACTGATGGATGCAGCTTCAAACTAGCAAGAGACTGGGCTAACTGGTGGTTGTGAGCCCCAGCGTTTACTTTGGGCGGTCACTCCATTTTGGCACTGCAGCTCAATCAAATGGCTCCAAACATACAAATGGCTCCCCTCGTGTGACAGTCTGTGTAGGAAAAGCTGAGACTGGCCAAGAGGAGGGAAAAGGTCATTTGCTTTTGCTGCCCCCCCCCCCCCCCGCGCCGCCCTTATGACTTCACTTCCCTCATCTTTCTCAGCGGGCTCGCTCTTCTTGTAAGCACAAGCATGCTCACCCGTGGACCAAGCATTGGGGGGCCTGCCACCTTCAGCTCACGTGCCGTAGGCTCCCCGTTCAGCTTGAGGTCGACTATGCAATGTTTTTAAAACTTTGAAAGCATTTTTTTCTCAGAGCTTCCAGTCCTCCCCCATCCCTGCCAGCTCTGCACAGCCCCCTCCTAATGCCACACTCAGCAGACGAGAAGTGTGTGGCCCCACATGTTGAAGGGTCTGCAAAGAACACTTCCCAGCCAGCCTTCAAAAGCCCCGTCAGCCGGCTGGTCAAAGGCCCACGTACCTCACCGTCTCGGCTGGTTCGGCGACTCTGAGTCACATACTGCACCTGCCATGGTGGGGGCTGGTGCACAAGATATGGCAGTGGTTCCTCATGGAACAGGCCACGGCTCAGCTGAACAGGAGGCAAGGAAGGGCTCGTTAAGAGGCAGCAACGCAGGCACTTTCCAGCATCCTTCCCCACATGCACACAAGATCCACACCAGCAACAGGGTCCCTTATGCTGTGTTGCAGAGGTCACCGCCAACTGCAAAGGGCCAGAGCAATTACAAAGATTCAGAGCCTGCACAGCCCGTCCTACAAACATCTTCTGGCCGAGGCTGAGGGAGTGGGGCACAGAGAGGCAGCCCACTATCTTCGGCACTTTGCATGCCATTTCAGTGCAGGCAGAAGACACATTTGGAAAGGAAGAAGTCTTCCCAGCGCCCCTCCCCATGCAGGCGAGGCATTCTCCCCGCTACTGGCCACAGATGAAGCAGGGAGGAAGAGGACCACCAAAGGGCAGTGCCAGACAACAAGCTGGGGGCGGGGGGGGGGGGGGGGGAAACAGCAGCAAAAGCAGCAGTATGACACTTTTCATGCCCTCCCCCAAGACGAATCTCACCTCAATAAATGAGACGCCACGTGAGGCAAGCCCCCAGCGAGAGGAAGGACCAGAGACCCAGCAGCAAATAGCTCCACCCTGAACGCAATGGCTCCAGGGCAAAAGCGTCAGTCCCCAGGCAACTGTGGCCCTTCTATAAACCTTTCGCTTGGACCACGCTGCGAAGCCCCCGCAGACAGCTGGAATCTGACAGGCAGCAGGAGTCCAGCTTGCAAAGAGGTTGCCTCAAGGCACAAGGAAAGAACGGGCAGCCTTGAACGCCAAGAGAGCCTTACCTGCCTCACAGCCTTCACCATGAAGAACAGAACAGTCATCAGCGTGGCCAGCATGGTGAACGAAGCCACCTGCAAGAGGGTCGCTTGCTCCAGGGCCGCGCCGGAGATACTGCTGCTCGGGGACTGCTACAGGGCGACCAGCCTCCACAGGACTGGAAGAGCTCAGGGAGGAGGCCAGCCTTGGTGGAAATGCCTCTTTGCCCTTCGGAATTTCTAATCTCTGAGCTTAAAGATGGCCACATTCCTCCCTCCGCCCCTCACTTTCTCTCTCCCTCACGCAGACGTGAGCGCACGCACGCACACACACACCGTGTCATGGATTCAGGATCAACAGAGGCCAGTGGCTTCAGGTGCTTTCCCAGGGATTAAGTGCTGACCAAGAGTTGAAAACTGGAGAAGTGCAATAAATAAAAATAAAATAAAAGATTTCTATCAAGGCTGTGAGCAGAAGGGGGCACCAAGAGTCAGTCTAATGGGGATGGGGGAAAGCGGGAAGGGTCAACTCGCCCCTGCCCTATTCACAGAACAGAGTGGACAGATACTGGCTGTAAATAAAGAGCGAGGGATGAAATGGCAACACTCCACTGCAGCAGAGAGGAAAAGGGACAAGTCACCAGAGTTGTGCAAAACACTTATTTTAATTGGAATGCAAAATACAGCCTACAGATAAAAAGCCTCTTATTAGAAGATAGGCTGTGGCACACGCCCAAAAGGTATGCCTTTTCCACTGTCTGGATACGCACTGGAAAGGGGTCACCGATCCCAGGAGGGCAGCTGCTCAGCCCAACTAACAGAAGTGATTTCAACAGTCTGCATGGTCTGCTCCAGAATGCCCCACTGATAGTGAGGAGAACCTGGAGGAACCTGGGCCAGGCACAGGAACCAAGTGTGGGCACTGCAGCAGCACAAGTTCAGGGGGGAGTTGCGTGTGTGTGTGAGAAGCCTGGACTGGTCACCGCCTCCAAGACCAGTCCCGTCCATTTAAAAGGGACACCACCTGCAGACACACAGAAAGGAAACCCCCCAAACCTGAGTATTCTAGAGGAAGCTTCAGCAAGGATTGGGCTTCCACCGCCCAGGAGCTAGTAAAAGGACTTTGCAGCCACTATGTTGCTCGTACTCTTCCATACAGTTGACAGTGCTGCCAAGAAAATGTCACCCTGTAGCAGAAGCTGAGTGGGTCACGCAGAAGGAACATATGGAGCACTCAGCCCTCAGCAGCCCTGGAAGACCCATCTCTGCCACTGGGAATGCTGCAGAGTTACCAGCTTTCATCTCACAGAGGAACCCAGTCCCAGCTGCGAGGACGGCTCCCCAGAATCTAGAAAGACTGGGAATTTGGGAAAATGCTGAAGCAGGGATGCGGCAGGTGGAAGAAGGCAGCAATTCAGGACATAAACTTACGCAGAACATTATCCCCTTGGTGGTTTCTTTGGACATCACTGGTCTCTGGGCAAAGTTACAGAACATTATGCCACGGTATTCACAGCTTGAATTCTGCATTCAGGTTGTGGAGAGGAGGTAACCCAGGTTGAAAGTTTTGAGCTTTAGTGAGCTGTTTTGCAGCTTGTGCCAACTGGCGCCCTCCACCAGGGATGCCCGCCCCCCCCCCCCCAAGTGGCGACTCTGCTCACTGGGCTGTCTGGCTGTCTAAAGTGCTGGGTGGCACAGGCATCAAACCATGTACAACCCACCCTGTGAATCAGCATCATGCCACAGAAGTAGGAAAAGTATACCAGCTTGGGGCTCCTGTGGCCCAGACCAAAGCATGCACAGAGGCTGCTGGGAACAGAGATAATGCCATGTATTCTCAACTTCAAGACTCGGCTGTTGGATGGGAGGGGCAGAGAATATTCACTAGGCCAGAAACTCTCCAGTTCATGTCCCAGCCCTCCATGGTTCAGAAGTGGAAGATTTTGATTTGGTTGCTGTCATCCAAGCCAAGCCTCGCCGGGCCACTGGAACTTGCTGTTGGCTTTGGTGAGCTTGAGAAGAGAGGTCTGGTGGTTGGGGTAAAGGAAAAGCAGGACAGCCTGGAAGGAGAGCTTCTGCATATCAGCCTCAGAGGAATGCAGACAGCAGGACCGCACTGCTGCCTTATGCACTGAGCACAGGGCAGCCCAAAGATCCGGCTCTCTTCCTCACACACACCTCTTTCCAGGAGCCACATCCAACCCCGCCTTTCAGCCGTCTGGCCAATGAGAGCTTCACTACCTCTCCCACCCAGATCCAGAGCGCCTGCCCCACTCCTCTTCCTCGGAGGAGGAGAGATCCTGAGGTGCTCTGTCCTGAGGGAGAAGGGAGACCCCAGTAAAAGGATACACTTTGGAATCCTGCTTGAAACTTTCCAGCCATTTCTTGTTGGCTTCAATCATACCTTGGATATTCGGCTTTTCCATCTCATGCGATTGGAAACGGTGCTGCTGGAACAGGCAAACTTGCTCACTGCCAAGAAGAATGTGGAGGAATCTCTCAGGAGAGTGGAAAAGCGGCATAGAAGCAACCACACCCTCCCCCTCACCTGCCCTCCTGCAAGGCTGATGAAGTAGCCTTGCAAACAACTCAAAGTGTGTGGTGGGATGAAGGGCCACCAAGAAGCAAATGCTCAATCCAGCTCAAATGGGTCCTTGTTGGGGGCAGGATAAGCCCGGCTGGCCCCGCTCCCCATTTCCAGGTGGGAGGCTGGGGCGCAGCTGTGTGTGGGGAGAGGGGGATATGCCCCCGTCCAGGGCTGATGGCGACGGTCAAGCAGGTTCATGAGGGAGTAGGCTGACCTTCAGGTATGTGGGTCACAAGCCATATTGGGCTGTGAAGATCCAGACCAACACTTTGAATTGTGGTCAGAAACAAATTAGGACCCAGTGCTGGTGGGTCAAGACTGGAATGAGATGGTCCCTGTGACACACTTCAGTTAAGATCCTGGCTGCAGCATCTGCACCAATTGGAAGTTTCTGAACACTTCTCAAGGGCAGTCCCACAGAGAGCACATTACAGTACTCTAATCTAGTTGTAACCAGTAGCCAGCTTTTTCTTCAAAGCTGATAAGAGGCACTTCTGACCATGGCTGTCACCTGCTTCTCCAGCAGCAGGTCTGGGTCTAACAGCACTCCCAGACTACAGACCTGTTCCTTCGGGGGGGGGGGGGGGCGCTACCCCACCCAGAAGAGGTGATGCCCTAAATCTTGGGTTGGACTTTCTGCTAACAAGAAGCACTTCCATCTTGATAGGATTAAGCCCACATCCATTGCAAAGCTACTTCCTGGTACTGGTTCAGGGATCCTACAGCCTCCTTGGGATCAGCCAGAAGCAAGGGACAGAGCTGAGTCTCATCTGGAACTGATGACAACTCAGCCCAAATCTCCATTTGACGTCATCCAACAGTTTCTTGTCGTTATTAGAAAACACAGGTCACAAGGTGGAACCTTGTAAGACCCCAGAGGCCAAGAGGCTCAGCAATAATTCTCCAGATGACCTTCTGAAATCTAGCTGGTAGGACTGGAACCACTGCCAATGGTGCCTCCCAGAAAGGTGGCCTAGAAGTATACCATAGTTGATGGTATCAAGTCACTGCCAGGTGCAGGAGAACTGAGAGGGCTGCACTCTGCCCAGGTGAGTCTTTGCCCTAGTCACTGAGAACAGGACTGGGCAGCACTGAGCAGTGAAAAGAGCCCTTACCTGGATGCCACGCAACCTCGCTTGCCATCTAAAGAGTTGGAACCTCTGCAGGGCAATGGGAAGCCACCTAGAAAAGATCACAGCATTCATTCCCAAGGGCCACACATGGTTTTCCTGCACCAGCACAGTGCCCGCCCGCCCATCCAGCTGCCAGGTGCCACCTGCGGGGAAGCTGCCGGGCATGAGCAGAAGGGAGCGCGTTTCAGTCTTTCATCGTGGAGCCTGCTGTTTATTCCAGACCCACAACCCCCAAGGGATGAGAGGAGCTGCCTTAAGAACTGACAGGGAAGAGTGCCCTGGGTCATGTCCAAGCTGCATTTCTAGCTCTGGACTGGATGCCCACCCAGGTCACCACATCTGGATACTCTTGGCCTTCACAGCAAGTTGGTGCTATTGCCACAATGACAGGGCCCATGAAGGGGAAATCTCCCAGCTGCACTCACATGGGCAGGCCTTCCCAAAAGCCCCACTCACTGATCACGACCACCCTGCCCTTCTCCCCCACTCAGGGGTCTCAGCTGATGCTGGGCACTCAAAGAAGGCCCAGAGGCTTCCACAGCCAGACCTGGGACTTTTTCTGGCAAAAACAGACTGGGCGGTGAGGCACAGAGAAAGAGCTCTGGAATGGTTCCGTGTGAACAAGCGGCCCCAACGCTTCTCACCTGGGAAATATCTGTGCCACTTCTCCGCCAACATGCTGTCCACTGCCCTGTCAGTAGATGATGCCAGCCTGGGACCCAAGCCAGTCGGCCAGGCCCATTGGTTAGCCAGTGGAGGCCCAGGGGAAGGCACAAAGAGTGAGGCAGGATGGGCACGCGCCAGAGAGATGTAAGCAGCAAGAGGAATGTTGTCCTTGGGCCGTGGAGACGTTGGTCCCTGCGTGGAAGGGAGGCGAGGAGGCTGCTGGTTGCTGAAGGTACTCAGGAGGCCGAGGACTCCGTTCAGATCACTGCTAATCCGCTGCAGGGACTCGGTCAAGTACTGGATCTTGTCACTCTGGGGGGGAAACTGCAAGCCTGGTTTCAAGTCAACTACTGCAGGGAAGGGAAAAGGGGGGGAAAGAAAGATGGACTTAGCAGACCCATAGAGATATGGGGCAGATGTTTCAAGGGCCTACAAGGGGAGGATATTTCCTGGGTGCAAAAAGGTCACTAGCCCCCCCGCCCCCCCCCCAGCCTCCAGAAAAAATCTGGATTACATGAAACGCTCTGAGAAAATACCGCCCCCAAGGATGGAAGTTTTTTCAGAGCAACCAGATGCTCCTCTCTCACTCAGCTGCAACAGCAGAACAGGAGGAGGAAAGAAACAAAAAGAAAGCCTGTGTGTTGCTGGGCAAGTTGGACCAACTGGTGGCAGCATTAAATTAAGGAAAGACAGCCCACTTTTAACTGCCCGTTGTAGAAGGAATGCTCTGATGGTGATTTCCAAGCAGGGGGAGAAGCCCAGCAGCAGCCCACCCCTGGTCCCTGCCACGCCACCTCGCACACTCCTCGTGGATCTCAGACAGTGGTTCTGTGATGCTACTTGTGGGACTGAAGTACCACGATCCTTACTTTTGTGGGGAGACTCCTTGGTGTTTGCCACACCACATGAGTCTTCGGAGTCGCTGAAGTCAAAGGTCACCACCTTCTTGCATGCTGTTCCCTTCAGCGTATCTTCCTCAGAGAACTTCAGGAGAGAAGTGGAAAGATGCTTCTTACTAGTTACTCAAGCCAAACCTTCCTGCTTCCATGGCTCAGGAGCAAAGATGCTACCAAGGAAAGCAGGGACGCAGCTCCAGCCACAGCCTCTGAAGAGGCAGTGGTGGGATTCTGGAGGGTGGGCAGACCTGCTGCCCCCCTCCCCCCCCCTCCTCCGGAGCCTCCTCGTTCAGACATAGAAATGAGCGACCAGCTCAGTGGAAAGCCTTCTCTCCTTCCCAGATGAGACTCTTCCAGTTTCCCCTTGGGACCAACAGCTGCTAGGGCTACACCCCTCTCTTGGCAAGCATTCTCACTGGCTGTTCTGGAGGACTCCCTTCGTCCAGGCAGATGCCCCTCAGCAGGACGGCCCCCCCACTTCCAGATGTGCTGGATCTTGGAGGGAGGGAGGGAGGGAGGGGGGGGCTACCTCTTCCAACAAGGAGACCTCCAGCTGGCTGAGCCTCTCCTCTTTCTTCTTCAGCAAAGCCTGGCCTCTTCTCATGACAGACTTCATTTCGTCCAACTGCCTCGCTTCCTGCGAGAAAAAGCACCTCGTGAATCTTTCCAGAGAAAGTTCGTTCTACTATAAAGGCCCCCTCTTTCAGGAAGCAAGAGGGTGGAAATTTATTAATAACATTTATAGACGGCAATCCACAAGACTCTTGGGGGGGGGGGAATCCCATCTTTCCGCTCTCCCTCACTGGAGCAGCTACTCACTAGCAAACCTGCTCGCCTGATTGCCTCAGCAACTGACGTGCCCTAGGCAGCCCAGGAGGCTCAAGCCCCACCTCTCCATTTGCCTCTGTGCCAGCAGCATGGGTGGGGGTGGAGGTGGTGATAGCTCCTCCTCAGCTCTCCCCCTCCCCTGCCCCACCTGGCCTCCCAAAACACCCCTGGCTCAGAGAATGGGCAGGTAGCTACTCAACTGTATGTCAAAATGGCATTCAAACATAAGCTTCAACTTTGTTTGGCTTTTCCTGTAAACTCGAGGGCTCTTTCTCATCTGTAGAAAAGTTCTAACGTATGTAACCCGGCCACGTTCCCCGTGTCTATCAATCTGCATGAAGGCAATTAGATACACGACAGGCCCACATTTGGGACCCAGTACAGGAAACAAATTACAAGCAATCTCACAGGTGGAAAGCCATGCACTCCACGCTGATTGTGGGGGGAAGAGTGTAGGACGGGGACACACAAGGATATCCCAAACTCAGGACTGAGAAAGGGACATCTATCCAACTAGGGTAGGAAAGGTTAAAATATTGGAACACCAAGGTGGGCCACAGCCAGGGAGGGAACAAAGGAACACCAGCCTGCTTGTTCACATACACATTGGGGGGGGGGGGGGGTTGAGAGCCGAGAGCCTCTGCACGTGCACATACTGGTGATCAAGCTGCTGGTAAACAAGACCAGCTAACGTTTGGGGGTTGGCCATCAGAAGACCGCTAGGTGAAAGAAAAGGGGAAGCGCCCTCAAAGATCTGCCCACACACACACAGGTCCCTAGTCGGCAGTGACATTTCAAACAGGGATTTAACTGAATGAGGAGCCATGGTGATCCTTGTGGCCGCATCATTTGCGGGAACTGAAAGAGGCAGGGAAACACCCCACACGACACACAGGTTTTGTCCATAGTTGCAAAAATAAGAAAAAACAAAATGTTAAGTAAGAAGGAACTGATACAACAAGTAAAACCACGTAGTGGAACAGCAAAAGATGACAACACCCAAGCACGGGAAAATCAAACATGTATAAATGAAATCCTCTTTCCCTGAGAGTAAACCTTATCTCTGTGATGTCGAAGGGAAAGGCAAAAATATCTCAAGGGTTCCAGGTTTATTGCTCAAACTGTTAATGGCAGTTTTGCCTTCTCTCTCCCTTGAGCTGGATGTGTCTCTTCAGACCACACACCTTTTTGTCTCTCCTTCAAGGACCCAGTGATGCTCCCGGCATGTCTCCCTGACTCTCAGTTAGATGTGTTTTCCACGTGCCTCTCTCCAAGGCTGGCAGTCTCTGCAGAGGTGCCACTAGCATCTGATTTTCCATTTCCCGAATCAACTTTTGTTGCTTTCCCTTGTTACTATTCCAAAACAACCCCAGGTTAAGAACTTAAGAACATAAGGAAGAGCCTGCTGGATCAGACCAGAGTCCATCTAGTCCAGCACTCTGCTCCTCGCAGTGGCCCACCAGGTGCCTTTGGGAGCTCACATGCAGGATGTGAAAGCAATGGCCTTCTGCTGCTGCTGCTCCCTTCTTCAAGGGAGCAAAGTTAAAGCTTATGTGTGAATGCCAGTGTCTCAACTGCCATGTTAAAATGTTCACGGGTTATAAGATATTAAATAAAGGTTTTAATAAATGAGCTCTGAGTAATGTCAGGTTGTTTTGTGCTCCTGAAGCTTCTCTGTTTGAGGACTGCCTCTCTCAGGCTACCAATGGAACGACCTGGAAGATTAAAATGTTGCCCACTGGTTTTTGAATGTTGTGATTTATGTCTACTAATTGTTTTGCACAGGAAGGTGAACAAGGGAAGGGAGGAGAGATGGCGCGGCTGGTGTGGTTAGGCCCAGGGATTGTGTTGCCAGAGTGGACATGGGGGCAGAATGTGAACCTTGACTTGTTGCAGTCCTTCGTTCCAGAGTTTGTGCTCATGTCAAATTAGGACACTGTTGTGAGTGAAAAGTTGTATAAGCTCAGAAGCTGTCTGTGAGCAAGAAAGTTTTGCCTCCGGAACAGGTTGTGGGCTGTTAATGATGCGGTGAACTGATTTGAGCTGAAAGTTGTTTGTAACCACAGTGGTATATTGCTGTTATTTTCTTCGGGCCTATTTTGTAGCAGATTGGTATTATGCTGTCTTTGTTGAGCTGTTTTCTTACTACACTGGTGGGTACTGTAATCTCAAAAATGTCTTTTGTAGATCCTGCAGTTGAGAATCCCAGTCTGAGGAACTGGAACAGATGTGGCTACAGTGTGTATCTTGGCTGTAAGCAATGGATCATTTGGTGTGTTTAGCATGGCGAGTTGAGGCATTTAAATATGTTTGGCAATCAGTAGGTTTCATGTGGTTTCTATGCTCCCATTATGTATTTGTACAGTAGTGTCTAGAATATGCACTCCTGGTGTGGTTTGGTTCATGGTCACGTTGATGGTTGGGGTGTAGTTGATGAATCATCTTTTTAAAAACTCATGTAGAACACAAAACACAGATATGCCAAGGTTAAGCAATACTTCTTCTCAGGGTTGGCTTTAATTTCTTCTGTCTTTTAAAAAAGTGTTGTACATTTGGCCCATCCTTAGAAGGTGGAGCTTGAATGCAATCCAGAAAAAAAGAAAATACCACCAGCACGCTTGATGCTAGGAAGGATCAGGGGAAGCGGAGAGAGAAGCTTTGTTCTTTGTCAGTTCCAACATTCACAAAACAAACTGGATAATTTTTGATACAAACACCTCAGTTATGGTGCAGTGTCACCCTGGGTGGGCACTACTACAAAATGACTGCAAAGGAGAAAGCCATCCCCAAATGGCTGGGAGATTCCAAGGCCAGCAGCCTCCTAAAATGGAAGCCGTGTTTTCAAATGAGCACTTTTACTCCGCGCCCCTGAAGCACTTTTTGCTCACTCAGCACAGGAACACGAAGACCCAGGCGGCAGCAGCAGCTCTCTTCTACATCAGGAAGCCACCACATTCCACTGGAAAGTGAAGGTCTGCTGTGTGCCCCGGCTGCAGGGAAGGCGGTCAGAGGAGGAGGTCATCCAGGTCAGGGAAGACTGATCTCCCTTGGGCCCGTAGCAATCCTATCAGGGAAAGGTGCAGGCTCTCTGGATCCGGAATGGGAAGTGATGTCTTGTGTCAGCAAACCAAAGGAACAACCTTTTTCACAGGGCTATTTTTTTTAAAGGAAGGAGTGCATTACAAATAGTTAGAATCCTCTAACTATGCTTATTCAGCTTGGCTGTTTGTGATGTGAGCATATCATATCCACTGAAATACATGCAGGTGCTGGGCAACAGTTAGAAATGTTTTACTGACCATGGAACGTCAGAGGGAGCAAGTAGGACAAGGAGCAATGGATTCAAGGGACAGGAAAAGAGATTCCACCTAAATATTAGGAAGAACTTCCTAACAGTAAGGGCTGTTCAACAGTGGAATACACTGCCTCAGAATGTGGTGGAATCGCCTTCTTTGGAGGTTTTTAAAAGATGTGCTTTGATGGTGTGTTCCTGCATGGCAGGGGGTTGGACCTGATGGCCCTTGTGGTCTCTTCCAACTCTATGATTCTATTCCATTATTCTATCATATCTAGAGGTGGGCAACAAGGATGATGAGGTGGCTGGCGGCCAAGTTTTATGAGGAAAAGTTGAAGGAGCTTGGTATATTTAGCCTGGAGAGATGACAGGGGTGATATGGTAGCTGTCTTCAAGAATTTGAAGGGCTGTCATGTAGAGGATGGTGTGGAGTTGTTTTCTGTTGCCTTGGAAGGTTGAAATTAAGTTTTCCGTTGAACATTAAGAAAAGTTCCTCTGTGGAAGCTTCCTCAGGAGACCGTGGGCTCTCTTTCTTTGGAGGTTTTGAAGCAAAGGCTAGATAGCCATCTGACACGAAGGCTGATTCTGTGAACTTATTGGGCAGATTAGGAGAGAACGGCAGAAAGAAATGAGCCAGTGCTTGGCTTTCATGATCCTTTCTTACACGCCCAGGTAAATGCCAATCATCACTTTGGGTTCAGGAAGGAATTTTCCTCCAGGGATTCTGGGAGGGTTTTTTGTTTGTTTAATGTATTGTCGAAGGCTTTCACGGCCGGAATCACTTGGGTGCTGTGTGGTTTCCGGGCTGTATGGCCGTGTTCTAGCAGCATTCTCTCCTGACATTTCACTTGCATCTGTGGCTGGCATCTTCAGAGGATCTGATGTTGGGAAAGCAAGTGGAGTGTATATATATCTGTTGGAGTGTCCAGGGTGGGTGAAGAAACATTGTCTGTGAGTAACAAAGAAGGCAACCAGGTCAATAGTTGAGGGCATCTGAATAGAAGTATCTGAATACTTCTTCTACTCATACTTCTATTCAGATGCCCTCAACTATTGACCTGTTATACTCCTGAATATGTTCGAACACTCAATGATCTTTCCCAACATCGAATCCTCTATTACCAGCCAGATACAGATGAAAGAATCGGGAAGAATGCTGCTAAATACAACTCGAGAACCTATAACACCCCCTGTTTGTTTGTTGGCCATGGATCAGTGTGTGTGTGTGTGGGGGGGGGGGGAGGTAGTTGTGAATTTCCTGCAAGGTTCATGGGAATCAGATTAGATGACCTGGAAGTCCCTTCCTACTGTGTGATTTTATAAGACCCGGAGTACAACTGTCTCAAAGTTCTTGCACAGGGCCAACTCTATCCTTTTGTCACATGGGCAAGAATCACTAGTTTGGAACTCTGGACTGTTGTCTGTGTGTGTGCCACTGAAACGATTTACTGCTTCTGGAACCAGTGACTAGAAGCAGGGAATTATCTGATGGTGGCTCTTCAGACTACTTGGTGCCTTCCATTTTGTCTTGGCCACCTGGTCAAATAGAGATGGGAATGGAATTCCTAGAGAGGAAGTGCCCATGAGAGGGAAGGCTCTGGCTGATCTGGCTAGCTAGGCTGGGGACAGTAGATTCTGCCCAGAGTTTGGAGGTTCTCCTGAACTCAACCTTGTGCATGGAAAGAGGTCAGCTGCTGGGAAGGTTTTCTTTCCTGTCTTCTGGCCATACAGATCAATGCGACTATTTATTTGTCAGGGGTGCTGTAGGCTGATCCTGCACTGAGCAAGGGATTGGACTAGACGGCCTGCATGCCCCCTTCCAACTCCATGATTCTACTTGTTACGTCCTTGAGACTAGCCCATTTGCACACACTTCAAGGCACCATTTGCACACACTTCAATCTATAGAACTGCACCAGATCCAGAGCTCAACTACTGATATATTTATTTAAAACACTTATTAGCTGCCATTCTTCCTCACGCAGCTGAAGGTGGCTGAGAACATTTGATCTGGGGCAGTCATGCACTTATGTGGCAGCACGTTGAACTATCTGCACTGATTTCTGGATCCAATTAAAGGCAGTGGTTTCGAGCATTACAACTATTTATCATCTGAGCTCCCCACACTTGCTTCTCTCCCCATATGAACCCAGAGAGACTTCTGTTTTTTCTGGTTCTGCCCACTCTGCTGTCGCCTCTCTGGCAAACTGAATGAAAACCACAGCCCGGAAACCACACAGCACCCAAATGAATGAAAACCGTTCGATAACAGCTCAGGCAGCCCACACAGCACAGGAGAGCCTGTCGGGGACTCTGGGGTCTCTCCTATGCTTCTCGCCTCAGAGCAGCTCAGTTCGCCTGCTATGGGGCTTCAACTTGGCATGACTCGGCCCAACACCCTCTGCTTGCTGCTGTGGCCAGAAGTCTGCCCTGCGTCCCTCTTGAGAAAACTGCTTGTGCCAGGCACGGCTTGAAAACCTGCCCAGACGCATAGCACCAGCAAAGCATTGCCTTCCTTTTTGGGCTGGACAAGAATGCAAATCTGCATGATGTTGTGACTTAAAGCTTATCAAAATTGGAGGTGATGCTGGAAAGTTATAAACTTATTATAGAAAGATGTAATATACACTCGGGAGACAGAGTACTTCAAGAGACAGTGTTTGCTATGTCACAAAAATGTGTTAACTGAAGTCGTATGTTTGCATTTTTTTTGTGCACCTGAACGTCTCCCTTTGAGGATTCCCACAAGGCTGGAGTTTGCTCTGTCCCAAGCAGGAGAGCCACCTGTGTTCCATGAGGGGTTTTGGTTTTTGAATGTTGCAACCAATTAATTTTAGTTGTGAGATGGTGTTCAGTCTGCTAACAGGGATTAACCGTTTCACATCCATCGACAACCACTTCTACAGGGTACCCATTTAAATCCAGAAGATGCACGTCCCCTTGCTCTGAAGGCAGGTGTGCTCCTTGGGGAGCCTGGAGGCTGCTGACCAGGCTGATTTCTCCCACAGGGCTGCCCTCTGACAACGCAACCCACTGAGGGACAGGTTTGAATCCCTGCTCTACCATGAAAGCGTGCTGTGTGACCTTGAGCCACTCACTCTCTCAGCTTAACCTATCTCGCAGGGTTGTGGTAATGATTACATGGCTATAAGAACAACGTAAGGTCTTTGAGTCCTCACTGGGGAGAAAGAGGGAGGTACAAAGGAAAGGAGGAAAGAAAAGAGAATAAAAGAGAATAAAAGAACTCACCTCCTCCAGATTCCGACGCACGCCCTCCAAAGCCTGGGTCTGGCCTGGGTCTTGCACGGTTTCCTGTGAGCTTTGCAGGTCATGGTCCCAGTGCTGTTTAATGGCTCTCAGGGTGGTCTGCCTTTTCCTCATGGAACGGGTCTGATGCACCAAGAACTTCTTGGCATTCTTTATGGAAGCTCCTTCAGCAGAAATGTAATGACGAACCCTGCAGCAAGAATACATCCAGCTGCCTTTTACGGAGTCAGAGAGGCAGCCCCATCCATGAGCGGAGGGCCCTGCTGCGGTCAGGCCCAGCTGCCACCCCCAGAGGCTTCCTCGTGGCAGGGGTAGGCTGGAAAAGTCAAACAGCCTCCCCACCACTGAGGACCTCCTATGGGCCGCAATGGAGGCTGGCTTAAGTCCTATCTGCGGCCTGCTGGCATAATGCTGGCAAAGAGCCGGCTGATGTTGGCTCCTCCCTGGCCACACCCTTGCCCTGCCCCTGCTACACCAGCGCTGGCGGGGGCACTGGGATGCTGGTGGGGCACTCAGCACAACGCTCCAGCATGGGGGGGGGGCGGTGACTACACGCACCAGCACCCTGCGGGGACAAATCCCACCTGAGCAACCGATCAGCTGCTCCCTGACAGCAGATTCACCCCCGGTATTGGCGCTGGGAGAGCCAATCAAGTTTAAGTATGGTTCACTCTGATAGTTGAGGTCTTTCACATGACCTATGACCTGTTCCTTTTAATGTGAGATGCCGGGAATAGAAGATCGGATGTTCTGCTGCTGAGCCACGCCCCTCCTCTGTGGAAAGGTTCATGCCAAGCCCCAAGCAAGCTGCAGTCAAGACTGACCATGGGACTGAAAACTGCAAGAGCAATGAGGCATGTAGCATCCCCCACCCTCATGACGAAGACACCCGGGGGGCAACCCCCCCCCCAAAGCTTTATGGTCTTGTCCCCTGTAAGTTATCCAAGTTTTTGAATAGAGCCCCATCATGACTACACAGAGCACAAGAGACACTTACTGATCAAGCAGGAGGCCGCTTTCTTTGTTGCTCTGGCTCACTTCAGATTCCATCTCTCTGCAGCAGGGCTTGAGGGATTCACATTTTTAAAATTTAGTTAATGAATATGCAACGGCAGTCTGCCCCCCCGTTCAATGAATGCCTTGGACATTTTAACAGGAATTGCTTGCCTAGGGCATTCCATCGTGAGGTGGTCTTTTTTGTCACATATGCAGCCGTTTTTACAACCTGATATTGTCTGCTCTGACTAGCAGCCAACTGCTTTGCCAGTGGTCCCCTTGGCATTCACAAGGATGGGTTTTGCAGAACTTGCTCTAGGATTCGGATGCTAAAAGCTACCACTCAGTAACACATGACCAAAGGAAATCATGCCTTCCTCTAGGCCCCTCCAAAATAAGTAAGGGCAGCAAGTTCAAGGTACATGTTGCAGGCAAGGCGGTCAGGTGGTGGAACACCCATCGGTGGACACCTGGACTGCTCTGCTGGGAAGCCTGGGGGAAAGGCACAAAGCAACTTGAACACTCCCAGGAGCTCTAGGTGACTGTTGACGTGAAGCTTCCTTTTCTGGGCAGACTGGGCTGGCTGAGGGACTCCACGGCCACCAGCCAAGGTCTGAAGGGCTTTGCTAGATTCAGTCCAGGGCACCTTCATGTGAGTTATGGGAATATTGGCACAAAGCTCCTGCAGTGGCCAAATTACAGGCCACACACTCCATGACGCGCTTCCCTGAATTTACCTGGTTCTTAGATAATGTGGACGCTTCCAGTTGGAGAGCCTTGGACAAATGAAGCTTGTCCTCAGGAACCATCTCTAAACAGGCACCTCTCTTCTCCAAAAGGAAGAACTGACAGTGCCCCAAAATTGATTGACAGCTATCTGAAATGTTCATGCAGAAGCCTAAACCTTTCGTCCTACAGCATCTAATGCCTTGCCCTCTTTATCCACCAGAGTCATGTCTCGGAACCCTTTTCCTTTCCTAGGAGGATTTCTACTACTACCCAGTCAGAAGTGGGAGGTGAAGATAAGAAGGGGTGCAGTGCCTGTCTTCAGTTTCTTTCAGCTTCAACTACATTTCAGAGGCTACCTTTGGAAGCCTTGCCCATCACTGAGAACAAAAGGCATCCAGAGGAACCCAAAGGCATAACCTTATCAATGGATGAGGTTGTCAGACTGAGGGGCTGAACCACAGACCTCCATGTCCAGGGATGTGGCAATGCCAACAGACCGTCTGCTGTAACACCAGCAATCATTGCTTCAGGACAGCCATTTGCCAACAGGGGCTGATTCCGCAAGGGCCAAAAACAGCGGTGTGAAAACGGTGTGAAAACAGTATAAACCCTTTTACGCCCTTTTCATACCGTTTTCACACTGCTGTCTTTGACCCATGTGGAATCAGCCACGGTTTTAACAAAAACATTTGAGTCAGACTCTGAGGTGATGGGATCAGGCTAAAGTCTTGTGCCTTCTCTGACAAAGCTGGATGCGCATGAGCAGAGTCCAGTGCTCCCTGGCTCGTATGTCAGGAACACCTGGCTGCATGGAGTGGGGAAAGCTCCTTCCAGCCAAAGGATGCATGAATTATAAGGCCAGCTGCAATGATGAGGCCAGACCAGAGGGTGAGTCTGTAATTGAACTGGCATCATTCTGCTAGCTGGCGAAAGGCCACGGCATGTGCAAGGCCTGGCTGGAGCGGCGGGGCCTGGATCCGTAGATGATGCCACCGGAATGGCTACACATTCATCTCCAGCCGTTCACCCACTGAAACTGAAACAGGCAACCTGGTAGAAGAAGGCAAGGGAAGCAGCAGCAGCGAAGGAGTGCTTGGAAGCAACATTTGCGGAGATCGGTGGATCTCTTTGCTGGAACTCAAAGGGTGCTTGTGAGCTTTACTCAGTTCTGCACGGCTACAGTCCTTATGTTTAGTTTTTTTTACTTTGCCTTTTTTGCTGACAGCTCTGAACTTCTAAACTGAACAGCAGGGTCAGGGGAAAAAATCAAGGGTAGTGGAGTTGGACCTGAAGGCCCCAAATTCAGAACTGCTGGAAGTGAAGTGAATCTGACCTGCCTTTCAATGAGGTTGAGGACTCGCAGGGGATTGATGATGAAAGCACCCTCTCCCAAAATGCCACCTGGAAGCTCTACCACCACAAGCTTTCAAGGTGAACTGACAACAAGCTGGGCATGTCCTTCGCAAAAAGGCAGTAAACAAAGAACATCTGTCCACTGGAAAGACTCTGGCTTCACAGTCTGCACACTTATTCAACAACCTCTTCTGCACCACGTGGCTGGTGTCTGCCTCCAGTGTTATCCCTAACCAAAGACAACATTCCCTCTGCAGTCACAGAGAAAGAAGTACAGGAGAGGGCTCCCTCCTTTCACACGGAAGTCAAAAAGTTAAGAAAAGGTGGTATGGAGGGGAGAGCACTTTCTGCCATTTAAAGAGCTCGAGAACATTCACTGTAGCAGGCCTAGCATTCCGTGTGACTGTTAGAGACAACAATGAATCACAGAATCATAGTCTTGGAAGAGACCACAAGGGGCATCAGGTCCAATCCTTTACCGTGCAGAAACACACAAAGCACTCCTGACAGATGGCCATCCAGCCTCTCTTTGAAAACCTCCAAAGAAGGAGACTCCACCACACTCCAAGGCAGCAGATTCCACTGTTGAACAGCCCTTACCCTCATGAGGTTCTTCCTACTGTTTAGGTGGAATCTCCTTTCCTGTACTTTGAACCCATGACTCCTGGTCCTAGTCTCTGAATCTTTAGCTACTCAGGCCCTAACGTTCTTTGTTAAAGAAACAGCTGTGCTCTGCAGAGAAAAAATCCTTCCTCTGCAGGAAGAAAATAATCTTTAGTTAGAAGGAAGGCGTCACAGACCCTAATCCATTTGCCTCATTCTTTGAATACGGAGCCCACTCAAAACAACAATTTGGAGCCCACTCTGGGACTGGCAATGGTTTTTTGATCCCAATCCAGCCCTGCCTGCCCTCCCAACACTCCAGCACCCGGGTTTTACTGACCTCCGGATCGCTCTCTCTCAAGTCTTCCACTCGCAGGTCTTCTTCCATTTTCCTGGGAGATGCCTCACTGCTCTGCACATCCAGCCTCTTCAGCAGCTCCTCCTTGTTCTTGCTCGCAGCCTCCAGCTCACTGCCAATGAACCAGAGGAGAACGAACACGCCACCTACAGCAAGCGGCAACCAACCAGGCTACACAGCGGCCACAGTCTGTGCTGCTCATTTGGCTTCATGGAGGGGACAAGAAGGTCCTTCCTCAACATTGTAGATATGGGGAAGAATGTAGCCAGCCCAGACCTGAGAACAACTTCTCTGCCTCGAACTTCCCACTCCCCTGAAGACATTCACGGAGAAAGGGTGGAGAAACGCCCAAAGAGGGGCTGACTGATATAAGCCAGGTCCCAGCAGGGACAGATGACAGGAGATCAGCCAAATTCCACACAGCCCGAGATGCTACCACCCCTGCCCAATATGCATACCTGACCTGCTGCTGCAGCCGCTGACTCTGCAAGCGTAGCAGCTCCACCTGTGATTCCAGCTCTGCTTTCTGGGCCTGGAGCTCCAGCAGAGAATTCTGCAGCTGCTGGGCTGTCTCTGACAGAGCTTCCTGCTCTTTCCGGGACGCCGCAATGCGGAGCTGAGCAGTCACAGTTGCTTCCTGAGGAAGGAAATGCCAGGAATTTGCTCTCCTGTAGCCCACGTAGGTAAAACTGCTATCACGCGCCAACTGCTCTCCACGATGGACACCCAATTTGAAATTGAGAATCAAAAGGCCTCATTTGGAACACCATGTCTAATTCCTCAAAACAATTATTGTAGCACTGGAAGAACTACAAAGGAGGGTAACTAATAGTAACGATTAAGAAGAGCTTGAAATTCTTATGAAGACCAAGGGATGTAATTTGGTAGGCATTACAGACTGGGATGAGTCCCATGACTGGATGGATGTGAGTTGTTCAAGAAAAGCTGGAAGTCTCAAAGAGGAAGCAGAGGGGCACTACATGTGAGGAGAGGTTTTGCTTGTCAGGAAATACCAGGATAGGAGGCAGTTAGCCCCGTTGTCAGTATCTGAGTGAGGATAAGGGAAGGACGGACACACAGCAATGTGGCTGGACCAGCCTTCTGACCTGGGTGAGGAGGTGGATGTTGCCCTCCTTGAACAGCTTGACAAATCAGGCTCCATCCCTGAAGACTGGAAGATGGCCAATGTCACACCAATCTTTAAGAAAGGATCTAGGGGGGACCCGGGAAATTACAGGCCAGTCAGTTTGACATCTGTTCCTGGTAAATTAGTAGAATCTGTCATTAAAGATAAAATTATAAAACATGTAGAAAAGCAAGACCTGCTGAGAAAGAGTCAGCATGGCTTTTGCAGAGGCAAATCCTGTCTTACAAACTTACTAGAGTTCTTTGAGGATGTAAACAGGCATGTGGATAAGGGGGAACCAGTGGACATTGTCTACTTGGATTTCCAAAAGGCTTTTGACAAAGTTCCTCACCAGAGACTATTGAGAAAACTCAGCAATGAAGGAATAAGAGGGGAAGTCCTCCTATGGATTAAAAACTGGTTGAGAAGCAGGAAGCAAAGAGTGGGTGTAAATGGGAAATTCTCACAATGGAGAGATGTAGGGAGTGGGTGTCCCAAGGATCGTGTGGGACCAGTGCTCTTTAACCTATTCATAAATGACCTGGAAGTAGAGGGTGGGTAAGCGTGGTGGCCAAGTTTGCAGATGATACCAAGGTGTATGCAGTGGTGAGAACCACAAAGGATTGCGAGGAGCTCCAGCGGACCTTGATAAAATTAGGTGAGTAGGCTAAGAAATGGCAAATGCCGTTCATTGTAGCAAAATGCAAGAGTGATGCACATAGGGCAAAAAAATCCAAACTTCACATACTGCGCTACAGGGGTCAGTGCTATCAGTCTGAGACCAGGAAAGGGATTGGGCGTCTTAGTTGATAGTTCCATGGGAATGTCAACTCAATGTATGGCCGCTTTGAAAGGCAAACTCTATGCTGGGGAAAATTAGGAAAGGAATTGAGAATAAAACTGCAAAAGATTGTCATGCCCTTATATAAAGCTGTGAAGTGCACGACCGCACTTGGAGTACTGTGTTCAGTTCTGAGGTAGCCACATCTCAAAAGGATATTGAAGAGATAGAAAAAAGTGCAGAGAAGCGGCGAGGATGATTGAGGGACTGCAGCACCTTCCTTATGAGGAAAAGGCTGCAGTGTTTGGGACTCTTTAGTTTGGAGAGGAGGCGTCTGAGGGTGATATGATTGAAATCTATAAAATTATGCATGGGGTAGAAATGTTGACAGAGAAATTTTTCTCTCTTTCTCACAATACTAGAACCAGGGGCATTCATTGAAAATGCTGGGGAAGAATTAGAACTAATAAAGGAAACACTTCTTCATAGCGTGTGATTGGTGTTTGGAATATGCTGCCACAGGAGGTGGTGATGGCCACTAACCTGGATAGCTTTAAAAGGGGCTTGGACAGATTTATGGAGGAGAAGTCGATTTATGGCTACCAATCTTGATCCTCTTTGATCTGGTGCAAATGCCTTAACAGTCCAGGTGGCACCGAGGGCAACAGCCACAGAAGGCCATTGCTTTCACATCCTACATGTGAACTCCCAAAGGCACCTGGTGGGCCACTGCGAGTAGCAGAGAGCTGGACTAGATGGACTCTGGTCTGATCCAGCTGGCTTGTTCTTATGTTCTTATGTTCTTATGACAAGGTATCTAGACAACATGACCTGGTAGTTATGGGTGACTTCAGCTTCCCTGATGTATGTTGGGAGACAAACTCTGCAAGGCGTCCACAGTCACACAAGTTCCTGACCTGCCTGGCCAACAACTTCCTTCATCAATTGGTGGAAGAACCTACGAGGGGCTCAACCATACCTGGCTTAATATTGACCAGATGGGGTGAAGATGGTGGGGAGTTTAGGGGAAAGTGCCCATGTCCTCCTATAATTCTTTTTGCTGTGGGGGACCAAGGAAACGCATAGCCACGTTTGCCTGTTAGATTTTAGCAGGGCAGACTTTAATAAACTCAGAGGTATGATGGGAGTCATTCCATGGGCAAGACGGTTGGAAGGGAAATAAGTGAAGCGTGGGCTTTCCTTCTTTCAAGCTCAAGCTGTCGCTATTCCAACAAGAAAACATGGCAGGGAATCCAAGGAGCCACTGTGAATGAACGGAGAGCTCAAGAAGATGAGCTCAAGAAGAAAAAGAATATATTTAGGAAATAGAAGGATGGGAATAGTTCTAAAGAAGAGTACCTGGAGGTTGCTAGCCACTGGAGGTCAGCCATCAGAGAGGCCGCAACTCACAGAGAGCTGACGCTGGCCAGGAAGGCTCACTACAACAAGAAAAATGTTTTCAGACACGTGAGGAGCAACTGCAAGATAGAGGCAAGAGGCCCACAGCTGGATGAGGAGGACAGAGAGAAAGCAGAGAGGCTCATTGCCCATCTTCCCAGGAGAAGAGAACAGGCTCAGGTGGAGATGGCAGCAGGCCAGGCACAGCATTGGGGCTGCTGGTTGGCATGGACAGGAAGGTAGGTGAGAAGCACTGGGCTGCCCTGGATGACTACAGATCCCCCAGGCCAGATGGCAGCACCCAGGAGTGCTGAAAGAACTACCCAGAGACCTTGCTGAGCCTTTGCCTTATGGAAAAAAAATTTTTTTTGCATCTCTGTCATTCCACCTACACGGAATTTCTAACATACGAAGAGAATTAGAAATGGACTGTATTTTCTCCCTGGAAATAATTTCTCAGTGGTCGTTGACCCTATTCCTGGACAAAGCTTGGGAGCATATCATCTAGGACAGGGGTAGGGAACCTGCGGCTCTCCAGATGTTCAGGAACTACAATTCCCATCAGCCCCTACAGAGGCTGATGGGAATTGTAGTTCCTGAACATCTGGAGAGCCGCAGGTTCCCTACCCCTGATCTAGGAACAAAATGTATATTGTTAATGTGTATTAGTTTATGTAAAGCTTTGGGTTTTCTTTTAATTTGTATTCAATAAAGAAGTTTATAATAATAAAAAAGATTAACAAGTAGCAATGTGATCTTGTAGTACAGGTAGACAGTAAATCAAATATGAGCAACTAGTGTGATGCAGTGACAAAAAAGGCGAATGCAATCTTGGGATATACTAACAAAGGCAAAACATCCATCTTGCAAGCTGTCATCATAGTACCACGTATATTGCACTAGTCAGGCCTCCTCACTTCAAAAAGGTTGTGGGCCAAATGGAATGGGTGCAGTGGAGAGCAACGAGGATGATCAGGGGGCTGCAGACCAAGCCCTATGAGGAAAGGCTGAGGAACTTGGGAATGTTTAGTCTGGAGAAGTGGAGACTGACGGGAGACATGTGCCAGGACTACAACTCCCAGCATGCACCAGTTCTCGCCTTTTTCCAACAAGAGCAGAAAAACAAACTGAGAAACTACATCCCACCGGAGCTTCACGGCCAATGAGAGGCCAGAGACTGGGTGGGGGGAGAAAGCCGATTGGTTGTTGTTGAGTTCAGAAATAAAATAAATACTGGAACTGAGGACACGAATCCTCAGTTCCAACACCCTGTATTTAGGGCAACGCAAATCAATAAAGTTCTTTTCTTTAAGTTAACTTTGTTTGAGTGTGTTCAGCCTGACAGACATGATTTTATGACTGGTGCACCTTTTCTGTGAAGAAAGGCTAGAGAGTCTTGAGGTTTCCCATTTTGAAAAAAAAAGACAATCAATGATGGTGGAATGATGGTAACTGTTATTAGTTTTGCCGTTGAGTCACACCGGACTTATGGCAACGCTCTAGGGTTTTCAAGGTGGTTTGCCATCCACATCACAACCCTGTTGTTCCCTGGAGGTCTCCCATACAAATACTTGCCAGGGTCGACCCGTGTCTGGCTTCTGAGATCCGATGGGATCAGGCTAGTCTGGAGCTATCCGGGGCAGGGCAGAGAGCATGATAGTTGTGCCTATTGTGCAGAAAGTGGACAAAGAGAGCTCTTTCTTCCTTTCCCATCATGCTAGAGTTTGGGGCACCCAATGATTTTGATAGGAACTAGATTCAGGAAAGACAACAGGAAAGGTTTCTAAATTGTGGAATTCACGGTCAGTGGACATAGCAATGACCATCAGCATGGAGGGCTATAAAAGGAGGTCAGGCCGATTTGAAAAGGAGAGGTCTCTTGGTGGATACCATCCAAAGCAATGAAGAGCTGCCACAATCAGATGCAGCAAACAAGAGAATGCCAGAGCACGCAGGCTGCATCAGCGGAAGGCCTTGGAGGGTTTCGGCCTAGGACCTTCTGCATGATCGGCAAATGCTGTATGACCAAGCCATGACCTCTCCCCACAGTATAAGCTGAAGTGATGGGGAACTAGGCCGAGTTCCACCCCTGCAGCTTTGCACAGTGTCTGTTTGCAAGGTTGTGTGTTTTGACACCATCCTCCCATTTTCAGCAACTGCTCCCTCTGAGGTCCCTCGCCCCTCAGCACAGCTCTTGACATAGTTAAAGGAACAAAGACTGGAAGGTGCTAAGCCACTGGTACCCATTCATACCAGCGGAGTACAGAGATAACGCTGCCTTCTGAACACAGCTATTCAACCAACTACTTTCCCTTCCCAGGTGGCCTTGAGTGGCGTCAGACCTATTGCATGCAGCCGGTGGGTCCGCTCTGCTAGGTACTAAATCTTCAGTCCAATCCATGGAACAGTAAGAAAGGAAGAAGCCTTCTCTGCTTAGAAGACCTCAATGTGTGTTTGAAGGAGCTTTCCTCCCCAAATCCAGGCTGAACCCTCTCTCACTACAAACTTGACGCTGACCCTCTCATGACTGCCTTGAGCAAGCACTGTGTTTCCTCTCCCCCCACCCCCAGCTACCATACAGGGGCTGCACAGGAGACTGTGGATTCCGTCTCGTTCAGTGTACTCACCAAATGATGGAAGCCTGCAGCTAGGAATTGGGCACTTCTGTTCTCCACTCAGTGCTCCTCCCTCTGGAGAACAGAAGTGTGGGGGGAAGCAGAATGCAAACAACGAGACCAAGTAATCACACACCTTCATCTGTTCCTCAAGTTTCTGCCCTTCGTCAAGCACTTCCTGCTTTTTCCTCCTCAAGACCTCTTCCTGCATAGGAAAGAAGAGAGCAAAAGTGAAGAAGGTTGCCTGAGCAAACTGGGAAGGGAAAAGGCATCCCACACCAGCCTCAACATCTCCAGTTCTGCAAGTACCTTGAGCAGGAGGCGAGGGTTCATATTTACATTCTGGGATCGAAATGAGGATACCTTACCAGGGCCAGAGCAAGGGGGAACTGCGCCTGGGGCACGCATGCGCCATACACCCCTGCCACGCCCCCGCACTGGCGCCCCCCTCCAGTGCGTCACATCCCCCCTTTCCCCTTGGTGCTACGCCACTGTATCTTACTAATCTGGTTTTTGGCTGGGTTTTGTGATGGGAAACTACTTTCTCTGGTTTTGTGGATAAGCTACACTGGACATGGATTGCAGTCATTTTGATTCTGCCTATAAAACCATCAGCCAAGACACCCTTCCAGGTCAACTTTCAGGAACGAGGTCCACAGATGGTGGCTGTGGAATCTTCCACAAGGTGGATTCTAAAGGGCTGTGCTGAGAGACTGCCAATTGACTTCACAGCCCTTGAAACTGGAACTTTGCAAAGAATTCCACATGCTGTTGCCTATATTCTTCACCATATACAAGAAACCATTGGACTTTGGCCTCAGTCACTACTGGTATACAAATAACGTGAAGAGGGAGTGCAACATAATCTAAGAAGGGAAAATGAATGACCAAACACCATCTAAGTCTCTCTCTCTCTCTCTCTGAACATTAATTCAGAGAAGACTGAGTTGATGGTGTTTGGTCATTGATTTTCCCTTTTGCTGGACGGTGTTGAACTCCTCCTCAATGCAGATCTACAGTTGGGGGGCTCCCCCGGACTCAACAGTGCTCCTTGTGGGTCAGATGGCAATTACAATCAGCAGGGCCTTCCACCAATCAAAGGGGGGGGGGGGGGGCAAGTGATGTACTTTTCCCAGCCATAGGAATTAACTGAATGATGTGCCATGGAATTGACAAGAGCAAGAGACAGCTATCCGGGCCCTGCGGGATCTTGGGGAAGCCCGCAGGACCTGTAAGACTGAGCTGTTCCACCGGGTCTTTCGAGTGACCAGCCGCTGAGTGAGGTGCCCCCTCTTGTTCTTGCTCCTTTATATCATGATCCCTTTATATTAAGGGGATCCGCCATTTCCCCCTCTTGGGGAGGACTTTAAATATGGGTCTCATTGGATGCCTTTTAATTGTGTTAACTGCTGGTTTTAAAGGGATTTAGTTATTATATTTTAAAACTGATGGAGCCTGTGCAAATTGTAGTTTATGTAGTTAATTTTGCTCCCTTTGTTTGGTTTTATTGTGGTAGATTTTATGTTGTACACCGCCCAGAGCCCCTCGGGGATAGGGCGGTATAGAAAACTAAACAATAAATAAATAAATAAATAAATCCCGCTATGTTGGTTTTACAGCTTCAAGACAGGCATGCCATTTCTTTCTAGGCCCAAATCAATGTGTTTGTGACTTCTCAGACACACTAAGAGCTGCCTCCTCCACAGGAATCCAACTATAGCCGTGGAATTTCCTCTGGGGCTCTGTTATGAGTGCTTCCCACTCCTTGAGGAAAGGCACTGAGTGAACATTCCGAGATGGCTACTAAAGATGCTGAACTCCCTCTCTTAGGAAGGACAGAGGGCCCATTAGGGAAAGACTTCCAGTATCAAGGAGAGACAGGATTTTTCAAAAAACCATTAGATTAATAGCTTTAACAATCTTTGAAGTAGTCATTTATTCTTCCCCTATTTCAGTTAAAGAATTTCTGGTTTTCCAGGCTCTACTGCCCATTAAGTGGATAGCAAGTCTACGCCGTGGGAGGGGGGGAGGGGGGGAAGGAGGAATACTTGCTGGCTGAAAGTTGGCAGTAGGAGTATCCCAGTGGAGTGTGACAATGAGTTCAGGTTCTGTTTAATGTGGATGCAAAATTATGAATGTATGGACTTGAGGAAAGAGGGTGGGGAGCTTCCACTGAAACAATAATAAAGAATTATGGAAACAAAACATGAACAAAAGAGTCATTAACACAACAAATCCATATAAAACAACCCGATAATGAAAGAATCCAGACTGGAATTAATAGCAAAAGTAAAACAAAAAACTCTCACCTGCACATAAATTAGCAATCAAACATTTCACCCAACACCTTCATCCATGTCAGTATGCAAGAATGCAACCTACACCTAACAAGGAGCATGTTGGCACCACCCTCCCCGAAAAGGCACTCTAGGCAGCAGAATAGCCATTCCCTCCTCTGTGAAAGGCTAAAGGAAGCTCAGTTAGACTGTGTCTCTCATTGGGGACAGACCGTGCCAAGAAGAGCCACCACAACAGGGCCATGCTCTCTGCAGTTTTGATGCAGGCTGTGCAGCCAGCTCCAGGTGGACAAACTATGCAGTGTGTCCCCCCCTCCCCCCCCAAAGCTTCTTTGACGAATAAGGCCTGGAAAGGAAATGCCACAAGGACTGGGAGCAGCGGCTGCCAAGACTAGTGCATTCTGATTAAGGGGTCTTTCTGTCAAAATCCACACCTGTGCCCCTCTTCAAGACAGTTGGCTTTGAAAAACATTTATCTGGAGAAAAAATGCTTATGCTTCAGCTGGCCAAATTCCACTAGATCACAGAACAGACTTCTCCCTGGGCCAGGAGCTCAGCCTCTTTGGTCTGTGCATCAGCAGCCCCAGCCTCCAGCTCCCGTCCAGGCAGGAGTATCTTCTGTTTCGGCCCAACATGAGCAAAGACAGAAGGAATTAGGCCAAGACCAAGAAGCTGGCATGACCAGGCGTTGTCTGTGGGGGGGAAGGGACCAATCTTTGCTGGCTAATGATCTGAGGGGGAAGTAGTTGAATACTTCTCCAGCTGAATTCATTCAGGAGAGGAGAGAAGTGGGAGAAGGACGCAGGGACAGACCTCTCCAAGACTGGCCTGCGGTGCAGGGGCAGCACCACCCACACACCCTTTCTCAGCTCTCCCGGCCTCCCACCCAGACAGCCTCCTCTGTGCATTTCCGACTGGAGGTCCCCCCGCCTCTGCCCCGTTCCACTAGCGGCACCTGCCCCACCTGCTCCTGATGGCTCTTCTGCAAGCCCTTGAGCTGCTCAGCCTGCTTCTTCTGCAAAGCTTCGACTTCTGCCTCACGGAGCAGCTCCAGGCGTTGCTGCTCACTTTTCAGGGCAGCCAGCTGCTCTGCCCGCTGCTTCCTCTCCTGCCGAAGCCAAAGACAGAAAGGGTTCTCACAAGCTTAGTATTCCCCCCTTCCTGAAACTCCCGTGGGCGTGTTTCTGAACAGGGTTCCTACTGTAGTCATCTATTTACTCTATTAAACCCCACCTTTCTCTCTAATTGCACATAAAGCATCTTGGATCATTCTTCTCTTCTTCATTCTATTCTTACAACAACCCTAAGGGGTTGGCTAGGCTGAGAGCATGTGACTGGCCCAAACTGACTCGAACCAAAAGGGAAACAGGTTGCTAAAAAGGTGGCAGAGCAGCTTTTAAACTAACTTCTGGGGGAAAACCAACAGAGACTTTCCAGTTTGGAATGACTCATGGCAAATGGACAGTGGCCAATTCTTGGTAAAATATCGTTGGGAGAGGACAGGACTCTGAGAATGAGTATAGGGCAGTAAAGAAGGACTCGCAAGGAGACGTAAAGGCTGAGGGAGCAGAGATCCTTAGGAGGGGATGAAAAATATAGATGCCTTTTTCCAGTGCCAAGAGCAGGGCACTGGGGTCTTGCCGCTGAATAATAACGTAGAGGGCATTTTAGAAAACCGGGGGAATGGGGACAGTCCATGGGGCACCATTATCCCTAAATGTAAAATCTACAGTCAGGAGAAAAGAATGTGCCGGGGGAAGTATTGTTCATTATATAAAACAGGGCAGACAGTCAAATAAGTAAGAAGACATAAGGGGAAGAAGCACTCCCACAGAATCAAGATAGACAGCAGGGCCAGGCTAGCCCGATTTCACCAAAGCACTCAAGCTAAGCAGGTCCGCCCTGATGAGCACTCGGATGAAAGGCGACCAAAGAAGTGCAGGGCAGCTACACAGAGGCAGCCATCTCTTGCATGGAAAACCCTTCGGAGTCATCATAAATCGGTTGTCCGCAGTTCTTTAGAACTCGGGCTCTCTACAGTTCTTCAGAACTCTGTCAGCCCCCACTAGTTTACAAGGTGTCTGTTCTTGGGAGGGGAAAGATGTTTGTAAGCAGCCTTGAGGAAGGCAAGGTACTAATCCAAACCCCCTTCTTCTCCCTTCCCCAAGGTCTGGTTGCAAGCTTACCTTGTCCTCATATTGCTGTTGGAGCCCAACCAGGGCCTCCAGGTGTGCCTCCCTCATTCGCTCCATCCTTCTGGCATGGTCTCGCTCGATCTCCTGCCGTTTCTCCTTCAGGAGGCAGCTCAGCTGTTGTGGGGGCAAAGGCATGCTGTCACACCACCAACACCACAGAAGACTAGTTTGACTCTTAAGGGTGAAAGAGCTACAGTCACTTCAAAATTGCAGTAGTTACTTGATGTGCTTCCAGATATAATTCAAGGCCATGAGCAGACAAGTGATTTTCAGGCACTAGGAAAGAAGGGAGGTTCACATTTTCCTTTCTCGCTCCATCAGGAAAGGATTCAGACATGTGATGTTCAAAAAAAGTCAGCCATCCTGGGGAGACTCGGGAGATATCTGGTCCTGCTCGTTTTCCTCTCCTCTGTGATGGCCTTGACATCAGAGCTGGAAAACTCTCTGAAGAGAGGTGGCTTCGGCAGTTTTGTGGTGATAATTCCCAGAATTATGTACGAGGAAAGGCCCAGAGAGCGGGTCTGTCAACAGCCAAATTGAACAAACTGACTGAAACAGGAGTAGGTCATTTTGGACATTCAAAGACCCATCACCTGGCAGTTCCACGCTTAATCCTGTAAACGATCTAAATACATCCCCCCTATTTATTTCACCAAGGTGGAACCCACCTCTCTAACAAGTTCCCAGAAAAAGAAGAATGTGCCAAATATGGGCCTTCTGGTGCACTGACTCTCGGCAGAATACTAGCATTGTGAAAACAGCCCATGCAGGAAGACAAAGTTGCTTGATGTGCTGAATTAAGCGACCCTCTTTCAGAACAGACTGATATTAAGAACCCGGAGAAAGAAGGTCCCTGGCATGGCTAAGAAGTCAGCACCTGTCTTTCTTTTGAGAGGGTTTGAGCTAGACTCCTGCCTATCTAGAGCAGAGGAAGGAAAGTGCCCCAAACCAGGCACTGATCTGCTGGCATTTCTAAGGGAGGCCGGGGGAAGGGGGAGAGAAGGAGAGGAATGATCTTGGCCAGACATCATGGGGACAAGTCAGGGCCCAGCAAAGCTCCCGCCCCTCGGGTTCACCTGGGGCCCAGAGCCTCCTTTAGGCAGGGACAAATGCCCGTCAGGCCAATGGTGCCTGTTCCGCTTGCCTCAGCTGCACAAAGCTAGCCAATGTGGCTTGTCTTACTGGGCCCTCCAGCACTTTGGGAAGACTCTTGGCTCTGGATCCTGACGCAGGAGCCTCCAGGGGCTGGCTAGAGCCACATCAGTTGTGCCAGAAAAGCAGGCAGTTTTGTAAGGAGGACAGCCTGAGCTTCTACCAAGAGGTAGAAGTGGACTTGGTAAAAAAGTGGACCAAGGGATATGTGTGTGCGATTAGTTTCCAGGCACAAGAGCCTCACCAGGTTCTTTTTAGCAACATGAAGGGAGGCAGCTATGAGATGCCTGGCTAATGTGCCTACATAAGAAAGAGCCTGCTGGGTCAGACCAGAGTCCATCTAGTCCAGCACTCTGCTACTCACAGTGGCCCACCAGGTGCCTTTGGGAGCTCACATGCAGGGTGTGAAAGCAATGGCCTTCTGCTGCTGCTGCAGCCAAGCACCTGGTGTACTAAGGCATTTACAATCTCAGATCAAGGAAGATCAAGATTGGTAGCCATAGATCGACTTCTCCTCCATCAAACTGTCCAAGCCCTTTTTAAAGCTATCCAGGTTAGTGGCCATCACCACCTCCTGTGGCAGCATATTCCAAACACCAATCACACGTTGCGTGAAGAAGTGTTTCCTTTTATTAGTCCTAATTCTTCCCCCCAGGATTTTCAATGAATGTCCCCTGGTTCTAGTATTGTAAGAAAGAGAAAAATTTATCTCTGTCCCCATGCATAATTTTATAGACTTCAATCATATCCCCCCTCAGACGTCTCCTCTCCAAACTAAAGAGTCCCAAACGCTGCAGCCTCTCCTCATAAGGAAGGTGCTCCAATCCTTCAATCATCCTGGTTGCCCTTCTCTGCCCTTTTTCTATCTCTTCGATATCCTTTTTGAGATGTGGCGACCAGAACTGAACACAGTACTCCAAGTGCGGTCGCACCACGGCTTTATATAAGGGCATGACAATCCTTGCAGTTTTATTATCAACTCCTTTCCTAATTATCCCCAGCATAGAGTTTGCCTTTTTCACAGCTGCAATGCATTGAGTAGACATTCCCATGGAACTATCAACTAAGACGCCCAAATCCTAATTCCTGGTTCCTGGATAAGTGGTCTAGTGCCAATAGGACTGTGATTGGCCCTGGAGAGTCCGTCTTCTGTGTATATTACTACAGAGGTATTGGTCAGATGGATTATAACTATAATTGCCTATTTGCAAGAGCTTGGGCTTATCCTCCCTTCACCACCAAGCTGGGGGAGAGAGATGTTTGGGGAAACCCCGCACCTGAACCCCTAACTCTGACACAGAGTGGTGGCTGTGACAACAAATTTGGCTGCCACCAGAGGCATTTAGCCAAGGAGCAAGTTTATGGATGACTCTAATACTTTCCAATACTTCAAGCAGGAGCCCCCTGTGACAGGGTGCCCTTTAATCTGCACAGCTCATCAGAAGCCGTGCTGGGCACAAGCCCCACCTGGCCCTGCCCACTTTCTAAAACCACCTGGCAAATGCCAGGAAAGATACTGGCAGACATTATGGTGCCCATGGGCATGTTGGGTGCCTCTGTTCCAATTAAAGCTGTACTGCCAACCTGGAATTGCAGCAATAGAGTGCCGGGAGCGAGAGGGTGAAGTTTCAGGCTTGTTCTCAATCTGAATGGTTCAGTAAGGGGGGTAGTTTATAACCATGTACAGCAAAGTGCTACCACCAAAGCAGAGTGCTACAAAGGAACCACCTGTAATAACAGGAACCACCTGTAAACAGGAAAACAACCAAGGGGGAGCCAGACAGATGGGAACGCAGAGGTAACTCTCTGGGCGTAACACTTTCTTCAGGAATCTGCTGCAAATCTCTTCAAACCTACAAAAACCCTGTAAGTTCTGTTCTCTTTTGGCACAGCGATGAACAAATGGAGAAGATAACGAAGCATCTCTAACACTATGGATTTGAAGGAACTGACTTGATGGATGTTCAGCAACAAAGACATAAGATTATACAATCCTTTCCTGTGGGGTTTGGGTAGATGTCTGCAGGAAAAACTACAGCCAGTCTCACGCCACACTTGTTGCACTGGCCTTACTCTGTTGCCTTCTTTTACCTTGTTGTTTTTCAAAGAAGCTACACCCAGTCTTCATTCATGGAAGACAGCTGCAGCTCAGAAGAATTACAGTGGAAGTAGACTCTTGAGCCAGAGCACCATTTTAGCAAACAACAAATGTCAAGATGTTACGGATAATGCACTTTTATTGTGTTAGCATTCTTATTCCACCCTACCTCCATGGTGCTCAGGATAACAAAAGTGGATCTGTTCTCTTCAGCTTTATCCTCACAACTAGCTAGTAAATTAAGCTAGGCTAGAACATGTGACTGAGCCAATGACACTCCTCATGCTTCATGACAGAGTGGATTAGAAACTGACCTCTCTTTGTAGCTAGTCCAACATTGAAACAGTCACACGACACCAGAGCTCACTGAACAGGGCACACTCTTACTTTGGCTTATGGCCTCTCACATCACATCTCTGTCCCTCATAGGAAGGTAGCGACATCATCACATATGAAATTCCACAATAATGTTTGTAAACACTTTGCATTTGTAAATTCTGTAAAATGTTTGTAAAAATGTGTCTGCAAACACTTGAGGCAGGGTGAAAAACTCTTCAACAGAGGACAAACTCAGTGGCAGCGGTCTGGTGGAATTTCAGCCGGGGACACCTGGGAGGCTAGCATGCAGCAGCAGCACACTCCCAGGACTGTGTTTTTGGTGGGAACCAGCCATTCCTGACCTGCACACAAGAGAACCAAGCAACACAGGGATGCATTCCTGCTGCTGGCTGGCAGGTTACCGCTGCTTCTGTTTTGCAACTCTGGCTGAGCCACGCAGAAGCGAAAAGGCACGGGATGACTTTTGTGGGAAGAGGAAGCCTTTGCTGTCCTGAAGCAGGCACTAGCTTTGCTGAGGGAAGATGTTGGATAGGAATCAACCTTGTTGTTTGGTTTAGCTTCTTGTTCCATTACACAGACTTGCTCCTTCTACACCCCCACGTGCCATCCCCAGCCCCACATGCCCCAACAGAAAGCACGCATCTGCTCAGAGTTAATTGGTGAGGTCACGTTAACTATGTGGATGCTAGGGGTTCAGCTGAGCCTTGCACTAATCCTGGTGAGTCACAATAGGAGGAAGTGTTATATCCTGGTCCCCAAGCAATCCTGAGTGTAGTATAGAACAAAACAGCAGGTGGGAGGATCTTTGCCTTCTAGAAACACTACCTCATGCTCATAGTCAGCTACTTGGTGACTCTTCTGCACAGTGCTCTGCTCTGTGCTCCCCAAATCCTTCTGCAGCCTGGCCTCCTGCCACCTGGGGGCCTCTGTAACCTGAGACTGGAGATTTGAGGCAACCTGCAAGGGGACAGTGGGAGATGGTCAGCCAACAGTCCTCCTAATCTCGTCGATCGTGGAGAACCAATTGAGCTACATGACACTTCTGTTCAAGAGACCAAACAGGCCACAGAAGATGCCAGGCAGGGGCATGAGGAAACTTCCTGATCTCCAGGAATTTTACCTTGAGGTGCTCGGCGACTGCCGCAGAACGCCAGTGCTGGAGATCAGTTGAAAACCTCTTCTCTAGCTCCTCCATAGCCTGTAAAATCACAAAGAGGCCTGTTAAAATGAAATCCCTGCTAAGTTAAAACTGCGTCAGAAGTGAAGACATTTTATGATTGATCTTTGTCTTTCTTTCTCTCTCTCTCTCTCCCTCCCGCCCCCTCTCTCTCTCCCTCCCCCCCCTCTCTCTCTCTCCCTCCCCCCCCTTCTTTGGCTAACAGCCATTAGCATTCAAGCCCCTTCTTGACTTGTCCTACTGACAGAGCATCCCTGCATTCTTTTCCCTACCAGGTAAAAAGTCTACTTCCAAAGAAAGTCCTCCTAACTTCTACTGTTTGACTTTATTGAACTACATAGGGTGTGTATGTGTGTGTGTATGAATTCATCTGTTTAAATATCTGTGGTTTGCCAAATCTCAACCAACGGTCTCCAGATCAGCAAACAATATAAGATCTAATAACATATATAGAACATCAATAAATTATATTCAAACTAGAAAAAACAATCAACAAAACAATGTCAAAATACATCATAACTAGCAGCAATAAAACTAGCGATGCTTCTTCTACTGCATGTGTGCGTGTGTGTGTGGGGGGGGGGGAGATGCCCATCCCACTCATAAACATTAACTAAATGCCTGTTTAAACAACAATGAATGAACTCAATGCCTGAAACAAAGATATCTGGGTGGTATGCAACTGAATTCCCCCTTAGTCATTTATTTTGGAAAGTCCCAAATTCTTCAGTCTTTCCTCATAGAAAAATGTGCTTCGATCCCCTAGTCATCTTGGTTGCCCTCTTCTGTATTTTTTTTTTCAGATTTGCAATGCCCTTTTTGAGATACGGTGACCAGAACTGTACACAAAATTCCAAATGACGCTGCAAGATAGATCTATCTAGGAGCATTGTAATAGCGGCCATTTTCTTTTCAACCCCGTTTTCCAATCATTCCCATAAATGGAGCTTGACTTCTTCATCACTGCAGAACATTTACTTCTACACACCTACCTTTGTGAAGCAGCATCAACCCTTTTGAAGGCTGAAGGAAAGTCACACAGTGGCATCCAGAGAAAAGGCCCAGACAGAGGGATAAAGAGAGCTCAGCAGCTACAGGAGACCTCTGCAACCATCACAGTGCAAGGAAAAGGCTGCTCTTCTCCAGCAAGCTACCCATCAGGGCTTTGCTAGAGGCCAGTGTATTAAGTACCTCAAGACAGAGAAGCTTACTGAGATTGCAAGACACTGCCTAGGCGGGAGAAGTCAGCCTCACCACTTCCTTCTCCCTCTGCAGTCTCTCCTTCATTTGCTCCACGGCTCTCGTGTTCTCCTGCTCCAGCCTTTTCAGCTCTGTCTGCTGAACAGCTTCTGCTTCCGCCTTCATTTTCTCCAGAGCAAGCTGCTCCTGTTCCCAAAGTCTTTGCTTCTCCAGCTGCTGCAGCAATTCCAGCTCCTCTCTGAGTTTATGCAGGGCTGCCTCCTGCTCTAGTCTGAAATATAACCACCAAAAGCAGTCAGAGGCATCGTCTTCTAGCTCCTGCCATTGTTACTCAGCACTGAAGCTCTCAAGTGAGAGACTAAAAAAAATCCAACACATTTAGAAACTTCACAGAAACCCCTGGCAAGCACCCTCCCTCACACCCCTGCGGGAGAGACAGAAAAGGCACACCAGTCCAGATTGTGCATCCTTGGACTGCAAAGTTGTTAGAAGATGTTGAATACAATGATTGAAAAATATGGCTGCAGGAATAAGTACACCCCAAGGACGATGGAACTGCAGCTACAGTGTTACGCAAGTCACCCCTGTGTTGCTCAACAGGTCACTCCTAGGTTGCTCAGCCTCCACTGGTTCTTGGAGACTTTGGTCAGACCTCACACTTCTAATCAAATTTGATGAGACTATAACATCTACATCAGGCTGTGTATTACTGGCAAAGAATTAGGTAACACCTTACCTATAACTGATTATTGACTCAATCAATTACAGTAAATTCTGAAAATTCTGCACCATGACTCAGTCATAATTTGGGGGGGTGGGGGTGGCACACAACCAATTCACCAGGACTTCCGAGTCACAGACAGTGACTTTCTCCAATCTCTTCTGCTGGGGCAGCCCAAAGTGATCCCCCAAATTCTGTCCCTGTGGGTCCCTTCAGATTTCATGGGTCTTGTCACACTGCTACATGAGGGGGTGACAGTAAAATATGTTCTAAGTTCTTACACCAACACAGCAATACTTGGATGTTGGATGAACCCCAGTGAAATACTTAAGCATGTGCAGAGTCTCACTTGGCTAAGTTCTGAATAGCCTTGGTTGGGCTCAGCTTGAGGGCAGCAGTGAAATACACTTGTCTCAAGTGGGCAGAGGGATGAGTTGGTTTTCTAGAGATGGACACAGCAGTACAAGACAAAAAAATCGGTTGCAGGGAAGGGAAGTGGGTTGATTGACTATTCAAATGCCCACTCAAAGAACATCTGTTGCGAGTAGGAAACCTGTTCTTCGTTGTTGACTGTGTGCACCACACAGGGAAGGAATATTGTGTGAACATCCCTGGAGGCAGGAACAGGTGGCATCAATCCCATGAGAATGAGAAGGCACCTGAGTAGATGATGGAAACAAAAGGCCAGAGTCGGTGCCTGGCAGCACCTACAGACTGTAATGCTAAGGGCTGTGATACTGCAAAACAGACGGCTTCACAAGAGTTGCCCACAAATGGAGGAAAAATTCCTTCCAATCCGTTTTGGGAATGTTTGGCAGTGAAGACAGGATTCTGTTCTGGGGCCCTCTACCAAACTAGAGTGTCCACCTATCTAGGGCAATTTAGTCCCACAATTTTCTCCATATGTTAACACACTCCTTACAACCATAGCCAGAAAATAAGACTGGCCAAAGAAAATGAGGAGTAACAAAAAGCAGAGACAATAAGTACAGCAGGAGGTAAAAGCATGAAGGAAAGCAGAGGAGAACCAGAAAGAGGACTCTGGGGCAATGTCGCACGATCCTCACTGGTCACCTCTGCAGCGCCTCCACCTACTTCATGCTTCCGGTGCTCCATGACTGCCCTCCAGACGGGAGGAGCCTCTGCCAGTTGAAGCTTTTAGTTTAACTAGAGAAAGTTCAAAGCGATCCTCAGCGCAGGATCAAGTCTTTCACAATGAAGAACTCCACTATTTCAAAACTCTTCCCTGGGAAAGACTCTGATCGAGTCTCCGGTCACTCCCCAAGGAATGAGGCAGACGCCCAAGCCTGCGCTGCCACGCCCAAGGCTCCAGACTTCCTCTGGGAGAGACCAATACTCACAGACCCTCCCCCACTCAAAGGGACACCTGAGTCTCTCCTTCTCTGCTTCCAGTTCAGACCGACTATGGCGCTGGAGCTCCTCCCTCAAACGTAACTCCTCCTCGTGCCTGGTCTTCTCCAACTCTGTTTCCAGTGACCTAAGAGAGGAGCAGAAGATGATTTGAGCATCCCCCCAAAACCCGGCCCCCTTGATATGCGTTGTTAGGTGCTTTGGTCTTTTCCAAGAGCAGGAGGAGGTGGCTCAAAGGATCCTTTGACAAGACTCACTCACTGTTGAGAAGCTGAAGGAAACTGAAGGAGACAGAAAAGGAACTACTGGTGGACAGCCCCGGCCACACTTTCTTCAAATCTGCTTGATGACAGTTGCATGGGGATGCGCAAGAACATTTCTTTTAGGTCCAAAGACCTGAGAAAATCCGCTTGCTGTTTTGACTGCAAAATGGACCTAAGAAACTTCTTCCTGACCATTAGTTCACCCCTCCTAGGTTTAGTGTTGCCCTCCACTCTCCAACTTCAAAGGGATCACAAAATGTCCAGTGTAAGACCCGCAGAATCTTTGAAACCTTGGTTCCCTGCTCTATGACTCTGATCAGCACGAGGCGGGCCACCGCATCCCAAGGATCAAAACCTTGCCAGGGCAAGATGGGACTGGAGAAAGCAGAACGAAGGGGTGTGTGTGTGTGTGTCTGGATAGGAATTTGATCCTGCAACCCTGCTACATCCCGCTGATGACCAAGTTGTTGAACCAGGTTAGGCTCCAAACTGGCAAATTGCAGCAGGTGACCCCCAACTTGTGAGTCAAGTAGAAGGGGCTGTACTGAGCTGAGGCTTGTCCTGCTATTGGTATGGTCCTCAGCCCTGGTAGTGAGCTCCACAGATAGATGCCCTGTTGTACCTAAAGTCCCTCTGATTTCTACCTTCTTGAGAGCAAGAAAAGTGTTTGGAATATGCTGTGTTTGGAATATGCTGCCACAGGAGGTAGTGATGGCCACTAACCTGGATGGCTTTAAAAAGGGCTTGGATAGATTTATGGAGGAGAAGTCGATCTATGGCTACCAGTCTTGATCTGCCTTGATCTCAGATTGCAAATGCCTTAGCAGACCAGGTGCTCAAGAGCAGCAGAAGCAGAAGGCCATTGCTTTCACCTCCTGCATGTGAGCTCCCAAAGGCACCTGGTGGGCCACTGCGAGTAGCAGAGTGCTGGACTAGATAGACTCTGGTCTGATCCAGCAGGCCAGTTCTTATGTTCTTATGTTCTAAAAGGAATGAAAGTTTCCAAAGTTCCTGGTTTTTTCCTTGGCAGTACAGAGGAGGAAAGCATGGCTGTCCCCTTTCCCTTTGTTCCACAAAGACCTTGTCTAGGACCAGTGTGCCTCAAGGAGTTTGCCAACAACTTATCTGCTGCCCAACTGGCTTTTGTAACGGGATCTCTTTTTTAATTATACAACCAAGGATTCTGGTGGGAACCTGAGCTGCATGAGCCCCGGTGCTTCGTTGCACTGCATCATAGGAGGCATCAGCTGCAACTCGGCAGCCCTATGGATTTCTAGTAGGGGTCAACACAACTTGTCAGGACTAATGTTGAAATCCTGCAGAAGATTGTCAGTCCAGACTACAATAGCCCTACTAAACCCAGAATACAACTGTAGAGGCCCTGAAAGAAAGAAAGAAAGAAAGAAAGAAAGAAAGAAAGAAAGAAATAAATAAATAAATAAATAAATAAATAAATTAAGAAAATGGACATAATCACCACTCTTGGCCAGCGGGCCCCCAGAAAACAGACCTGACACCAGTGGTTCAACCAGACACCTTTAGAACAGCCATGACAGTGCTGGGTAGGGTTATATAACTTTTTGGTTGTGCCACCCAGAGAGGAGCTCACAGCTGGGATAGCCCATTCTGATTTGAGAGCCACCTCAGATATATCAGGGCGGGGCAGATGATGACAGGTTTAGGGTAGTTCGAAACCCCTCTTGTCTGGGTTATTAGACGAAGTGGAGGCACATGCTGAGGGGCCCTGGCTGTCAGCATTCTTGCCAGACCATGCCCCCTCCTCCCCCTCAGGCTCCCTAATGCCCCTGGAATCAAGGCCTGCTCGCTTCTCCTGGTCTGTTGCTTCCAGGGGACTCGGAGTCTCTGATCCAGGAGGAATGGCCTGCCCCTTAAGATGAGGCTCCAAACCTCCTCCCAGCTTGCTGCCAAGCCAAAGCCCTCTGAGACAGACTTTCCTTCATCCCTCTTAAAGAATCCACTTGAAACCAACTGCACTAGGCCTCGAGAAGCTCAGAGCTAGGGAGCAACAAAGCTCCTGACCTGAATGGGCAGGGCTACTGAGCTGGAGAAGTCAGCTCCTTGTCAGCCTGCCTGAACTTTGAGGGCGTGACCTGACCAGCCGGATAACTGAAGCCCTTTTGTAAACAACTCTGCACCATCATCTATATGACAGCCGTCCAAGTGTTTAAAGACGGGTCTCATGTCACCGCTCAGCTGCCTCCTCTCCAGGCAAAACACGCCAAGTTCTGTCAAACTTTCCTCATGGGTCCCCAGGTCCCTCACCAACTTTGTTGCTGACCTTTTCCACGCCTACCAAAGGATGCACAAACAGCTGCCCCAAACATTCTCCCATTCTGCATGACCCCAGCTGGGTCTGCTTTGGACCAGGGCAACAGCAGGGGCACAGCTATCCACTCACACCGCATCCTCTCCAGTCAGCCTTGGACCTGGGCAGTAGCATCACAGTTCTGGAATGTGACAGGTGCAAGCCATACATCACTGGCCTCCATTGGTCTGGCAACCTCGTGCCTCTTTAGGCAGTGAACCAACCCTTGGGCATGAATCAGAGCTTTGCCATGAGGAGGAAAGCCCAACTTGCCACATGGGCAAACCCTGTGATCTGCAGGCCCACACAACTGCTCTCCCAGACCCGGCCCTTACTCCTGGCAAGGCACGTCAGGCTCCTTGGTGTCCTTCGGCCTGTTTTCAGCTCTCTTCTCCTCCGGGGAACCAGTATCTGCCAGGCCCATCTTCTCCACACTGGAACATGTCTCTTCAATCCTTCCGAAAGCAACGGAACAGTTTTCACTCCCCTCACTTGGCAGCAGTTAAAAGACAATAGAACAAAAGGTTAGTATGCAGGAGGTTTCATGGTTACATCTACAGCAGCAGATTCTACAATCAACAGGCACTTCACTAGACTTCGCAGCAGCTGCCCTCCTGTCTGTCAAGAAAAGCAAGACTGCTAGAACAAAACGCTCAGAGTCAGCTGGGGTTGGTGTGGAACAGCTGCTGGGCACTGGGCCTCTTCCCCAGAGAATTCCCCAAACCAGCCCAGCTCATCATACCTCTTGCAGGACAGCTGCACAACAGTTAGACAGAATGCCCACAGCGCAAGGATAAAGAGGAGCAGCAGAAAACCAAAGGCAACAGCCTGGCTTGAACCAAAAGCACAACATCAAGTGTCTGCACAGATGGCGCTCCAAGTGGAAGACCATTCCTACACAGGTCAATGCAATGAAGAGTTCATAGTTTTCAACAGCCAATTTCTTTTCTAGGCAGCATGTAAACAATCTGTGGAATGTCTGCCTGGACAGAATTGAAACTACCATCTCTCTGAACACACACCTGCTTACTTCTGACATTGTGAAGCGCATTGTGAAGAAACCAGTTGGTGAAAAGCATATTTTAAGAGAGGTAGCCAGGCCACAAACCTAACAGTTGATGATAAAAAATATTTCTGCTTTGGAGCTCAAAATGTATTGCATATCAAGAGTGAACAGAATTTGTGCCGCACCCTCTCGTTCTGGCCTCACGTCTAAGTCCCAGTGAGAAAAGGGTGGAGTGGGGAACATGGCAAGAAGTCTGAAGGACAACTGCGGCTGAGCACACATCTGCTGGCTTACTGTGCCAGGTGGAGGCAGGCAGGCAAGGAAAAGGGAGGGAGGGACATAAAGGAAGGCCCCTTTGTGTGGCCATGGCAGAGATCTCAGTGTGTTGTCAGGCGCTCTGCTGTGGGGGATGTCAGTGGGAGCTTTGGGGTCAGGGTGGCTTGGGACTGTACCGCTTGTCTGTTTCCACCTGTCTTCCACTGGCTGAACTTTGCTCTTCCCTGATTTGGTCCTTCTCCTGCACCAATGACACATTAGCCTGCAAGAAAAAGCAAAGATTGAGGCGTTTGTCCAAAACCCCCCCACTGTCCTCACAATAAGATGGAAGGAGCCAGAGCCACACCTTTCAGGGCAAAGATTCAGAATCATTAGTAATGTCTGTGGCTCTAACAAGGTAAACAGAAGTGTGCCACGTAAGTAAATGCAAACAAATGAACGCGTCGCACACAGGCGATGGCAATCACACTGATAGACCAATATATTGAGTAATGATGTAAAACACAATGGCAATGTCACCAATGACAATTCTCATTTACGCATAACCAATAAATTCCATACCATAATAGTACAACGTGATTTTCAAAATTTTTAGAATATTCACAAAGTCTTATATAAGAAATTATAGATATCCATACTAAGTTTTAACTGAGAAATTATAAATATCCAAAAGTCCTTCTCCTCGAACGCTTCGCGTGTACTGAGGCGTTTTTGTAATCTTTTTCAAGAGAAGTAGACTGTTAAAATCTTCCTTAGTAGAAATTTCTTTTAAAAATATTTATATTTTCTAGAAACCTCCAATAAGGCTCATAATTAATTTGAGAATAACTGTCTACTTAGAAGACTACTGTGATAAAAGAAATTTCTAAGGAAGATTTCAACAGTCTACTTCTCTTGAAAAAGATTACAAAAACGCCTTAACAACGTGCTATTAAAAGAAATTCAATTAGCAGAAACTGAACATTCAGACTAGGCAAAAGTTGCCCCATGTACCATACAGACCTTTGGAGAGTTACCCAAGGATGAGTCCCTTATTATTAAACCAGCTGCTAAAGGAGGGGGGCTAGTCATCATGGGTCCTATAGGTTACTATTTTGAAATTCACACCAAATTCAAACCAAAGTCTGCATGACACACACACACACACCTTCTTCCCCCAGGGATTGCAAGAAGTGCTGGAGGGAAGCCTGAGGCAACAGGAAAGTTATCTCATCACATTACAGACATAAAAATCTTGCCAAAATTTCTGTCAGACCATAATGCGATCGAAATAGACATTGGTACAAGGAAAAAATCCAGATTATGGAAACTAAAAAATTGGTTAGTCAAAATGGAAGAACATCATAGCAAAGTTAAAACAGCAATCAAAGATTTTTGGGACTTAAATAAAAATTCTATAGTCAATTCAAATACGACCTGGGATGCGTATAAAGCTACTATATGGGGCTTATATATGAGCCAAGAAATAAAACAAACAAAAAAAAATCTGGAAATCAACAGAACAAAAATTGTGGACAGATCTCAAAAACTTAGAATTAGAATTCCAAAAAAAACCCTTAAGCAAAAAATTGAAATGAAGTATAAAATTAATAAGAGAACAATTAGAAGAAAAAAATAGAAGATCCTTAATGCAAAACTTAAAACGGATTAAACAGCGTAACTATGCCCAGGCTAACAAATCGGGAAAATGGCTCTCCTCAAAAATAAGAGAAGTTAATGAAAATAAGAATATTAACATAATAAAAAAAGATGGAACGAACATATCAGATCCAAACCTTATAGCTAAGGAATTGAATGAATACTATTCTAAGCTATATTAAAGAATCGATACATCAGAACAAAAGATAGATAGTTATCTAGACAGCCATAACTACATAAATATACCCCAAGAAGACCTAGAAGGGTTGAATTGCCTATTTACAGAAACAGAAGTTGAACAAGCAATTAACAAATTAAAATTGAACAAGTCACCAGGGCCGGATGGCTTTACCTCATTGTTTTACAAAACATACAAAAAAGAAAATTTGAATATGCTTACCAAACTATTCAATAACATAATCATATCTAGAGATATACCAGAAACTTGGAAAAGAAATCATATTATATTAATCCCCAAAATACTAGATGAAACTCCAGAAGTTGATAAATTCAGGCCAATTAGCCTATTAAACATCGATTATAAAATACTAACATCAATAATGTCAGAAAGATTTAAAAAACTATCGGTAAAATGGATAAAAGAAGAACAAGAGGTTTTTTACCAAATAGACATAGCAAAAACAATCTTAGAACAGTCATCGATATCATTGAAATCCTAAAGGCTAAACCAAATAAAAAACTTGCTCTAATTTTTTTAGATGCAGAAAAAGCCTTTGACCAGATTAATTGGCTATTTATGCTAAAATTATTAGAAAAAATAGGAATTAAGGGAAATTTCTTGGATATATTTAAATCAATATACAAAGATCAGAAGGCAACACTAAAAATAAATGGAGATGCACAAAATGAATTTAACATACATAGAGGTACGAGACAGGGATGCCCACTTTCCCCCCAATTATTCATCTGGGTATTAGAACTGTTATTACAAAACATAAGACAAGATAAGAAATTGGAAGGTTTAAAAATTGGGGGGACAGAATATAAAATACAGGCATTTGCTGATGATACGTTGATCATTTTAGATGACCCAGTAAATAAAATTGAATATCTTTGGCAGGTAATAGAAGAATTTGGCGATTTGGCGGGTTTTACAATTAATAAAACAAAAACAAAGATTCTAACATTTAATCTGAGTAAAAGTGAGGAAAACCAACTGGCATCCAAATCAAGCTGCAAAATAGTTCAAGAAATTAAATATCTAGGGATCAACCTAACAAGAAACAACCAAGATATTTATAAGAACAACTATGAGCGACTGTGGAAAAAATTGAAACAAGACCTAAATAAATGGACAAAAATAAATTTGTCCATTTTGGGAAAAATAGCACTGGTTAAAATGGCAATATTACCCAAACTGATGTACTTGCTACAAACAATCCCATTTATAGATAATTTAAAACCATTCAGGGAATGGAAAAGAGACATTAACAAATTTATATGGGGTGGGAGAAAACCCCGAGTTAAGTACAAAGTAATGATTTCAAGAAAAGAAAGAGGTGGAATGTCTTTGCCAGATATATACTTATACTACGTAGCAAACTCACTAACCTGGATAAAGGACTGGATTGATTTGACAAATATTAACATCCTAAATCTGGAAAATTATGGTCTTGATTATGGCTGGCACGAAAGACTTTGGTTAACAGATGAGAACAAAAAATATAGAACATTTAACCAACACTATGTGAGGAAAGCATTAATCAAAGTGTGGGACAGGTATAGACGGCTATTATATAGAACTACCCCCCTATGGTTGTCAAGACTAGAAGCAATAAATATGAAAGGTTGGCCGAGAAACACACTATGGCCAACTTATAAGGAAATACTAGAATTTGATAGAGGAGAACCCAAATTGAAAGAAAGAACCAACATTCAAATAGAAGGAAGAGAATGTAATTGGTATACCTACTTGCAGCTCAAAGACTGTTTCCAAAAAGACCAAAAACATACAGGTTTCCATCATAAACCTACCAAATTTGATGAGATCTTAACTAAAGGTAATAAAAAATTAATAAGCAGGATTTATATATATTTGATAGATATAGAAACAGAAGAAGAATTGGTGAAAACCACTATGATATATTGGGCTAAAGATTTATAGAAACATCGATTTAATTGAGTGGGAAGCAGTCTGGAGGAGAGCATACTTGTCTATCTGAAGCACTGATATAACAGAAAATGTATATAAGATGATACATAGGTGGTATTTAACCCCAGTATCTATAGCGAAAATAAATAGTACCTACTCAATAAACTGCTGGAAGTGTGAAAGAGACATAGGTACTTTCATTCACTCCTGGGGGTATTGTAAAAAGATAAAGAGATTCTGGTGCAAAATTCATACTCAAATGCAAAAAATCCTTAACATTCAATATAATATGGAACCAGGGTTATATCTGTTGGGGTTATACAATATAAAAGAACTCCAACCACACTCTAAACTTATTACCTACTTGACAGCGGCAGCAAGGTTATTAATTGCGGCCAATTGGAAATCAAAAAAGATCCCAACTTTAGAAGAATGGCTAGAAAAAATTTATACTCTTATGGATATGGACTGTATTGCATTATCTTTGCAGGATGAAGACACAAAGAAGAGAGAAAAGATATGGACACCCCTAAAACAATTCTTCTTACAAAAAAGACAGAACCAAATTGGACGAACTTGACAATCAATGTTATAAAATTAAGAGTGAATTGTTATATGTGTGAAACTCTTATGGACATACTTTCCGTAAACATCTTTGGTAGAAAATACGATATTAAGGAAGAGAAGTTTACTTATTATACGGCAAAGATATACCCCCCAATGGGAGATTTAATTTAGAGGCCTTAAGAAACATGCCGTTTAACTACAATATATGTACAAGTATATTTAATAATTTTTTTTGTATGTACAAACCAAGTGATTTAACATTGTATTGTATTTTAATTTTATTAATAAAAGTGATTAAATTAAAAAAAAGAAAGAAAATAAATCGATGCTCCCTACCTCTTTACTGTCTCCTTCCGGTGAACACTCAAGCAGGCTGTTGTCTTCTGTCCATTTTTTCTCGCAGACTGAATCTGCTTCTGCATGCCTGTTTTGCAAAACGCACACCTGATGCTCACCTGGACTCTGCTGCCCCCCCCTTCCAAATGTTGAAGCAGTTTGCTTTTGTCTTCCATCGGCTCCCTGAGGCTCTTCTTGAGCAATATAAAGTGCCAAGTTTATGCAAGGCTGTTCTAGGCCTGGCTCTCTAGTGCACACTTGCTGTTGCTGGGTGGGTTCAGATGCTGCTTGCTCTGCTCCTCGGGATCTCTTCATGGGAAACACAGGCTGACGAGAACCTCGATCCTCAGAGGAACGATCACTTTCTGACTTATCCAGAGAGTTCAGAGGCTGTGCATGGAGAGCTTCCAGGAAAGGTCTCTGGGTTGCATTCAGCTGATCTGTTGGATGATCAGATTCATGGGAGCTCTGTAGATCCCAGGAGAAGTTGTCCACTTCTCCCAAGATCTGGGAATCCAAGTGGTCTGCCAAACTGCTCATCATGCTGCTGCCACCGCTGGGCCCCACACCACTGGCCTTCCCAACTTTGGGCTGAGTTGGATGATCTGCAGCCAACTGCAGAACACAGGCAACCTCACCAATTCCATTTTCTTTCCCAAGATTGGTAATCACTGCGGTCTTTTGAGAAATCTCCAAAGGGGGGTTATGGCCTTGAGTCCAGACACCAGGTGTTTCAAGTTCAGAATGGTGAGAATTCTCCCTTCCACTCTTGCCAACTGAACTGCTGCTCTTGCTATGTTCAGCAATCTGGCCCTGTTCAGGAAGCAACCTCTCCCTTCTGCTCTCCATCATTCTGCTCAGAAGTCTCTGTCCATTCTGTGCAGCATGAATATCATCTTGAACATCAATGGTTCCAAGACTGTGCTTCTGGTTATCAGACTTGGAAGAAGCAGGAGAAAACAGCTTTTCATTTCCAAAGGCATGAAAGAAACTGTCATCCGACACCATACACCTGTCAGACTCCTTTGACCTTTGTCCACTCCAGGAATCAGCAATCCCTTCCACCTGACCGCACCCCTGGTTTTTGCCTAGATTCTTTCCCTGGTGGAAGAGGTTTCGGTCCTCAGAAGGACCCAGGTCAAGCACAGTTTGAACACTCTCCACAATTTGAAAGGATTCTGTGGGTGTTTGGAAAATAGGCTTCGTAACCTTCATTTTATCCAAATCCTCAGGTTCGGAGTCTGAAAAGGTAAAAGCTGTAGCATCACTGTTTTCAGCACCTAGAACTTCATAAGGCTGATAGCCAGTGTCCAGTCTGTTATGAGATGAAGTTCTTCCAAGAATTTTTTCCACATCTGCAAGTATTTGGTGTGTCCTGTTCGACTTTGAAGTCAGAAGAGGCTGCAGTTTACTTGGGGCGGGGCCAGAGAACATCCAGGGTTGGTCCGCTGGGTCTAGAAGGATCCCTGATGCCTTTGTCCTGTGGTTCCTCAAGAAGCCTTCATTTCTTGCAATCAGGCTACGCTGGTCTTGGTCAGGACTCTTGCGCCCCGACAACAGGACCGGCGATGGAACTCTGTAAAAGGATGCCGAAGGGAGGATCCCCGACTCAGACTGCACCTCCTAAACAGACAAATGCCACCAGGTCACATTTAAATTCACACGCACAAACTAAAGTGAAACAGATGTTGGCCACACTCCTACTGGGAAAGCATGCTATATGTAGACAGAGGAGTATGGGTGCTTGCAACAGGCCAGCCCTGGAGCTCCCACAGCCCCACTGTCCAGCCTGAACTATCAAAGGGAGTCGTTGGTTATAAGAATGTCACAGTAGCTGTGCTGGATCAGCTCAATTGTCGTCTAGTCCAACACTCTGTTCCCAACAGCCACCAATCAAGCGCCACCTGCAGACAACCCTCACCTTCTAGCTGCTGCCACCCACCCACCTACTGGAATACTGTCAGAACATCTCTCTCCTTGGAGAAATGTTGATGGTGACTATTAAGTTCCCAACCAAAAAGCAACCTGCTTCCAAAATGTGCAAACTGCAATCTGAGAAAGTGCAAGCAAGGCAACACATTGTGAAAGGGGTCACTGCACTTCCATCTAAGTGGCATTTGCTGACCAAGACAGGGACTTTGGAGGCTGGGTTTGTCTTCTGGCTCTGCAAGCAGAAATAAACAGCCCTTCGTCTGGACACGCACTTTGGCTCATGAGCCCTTCACGTGAAAAGCACAGAGTGGCCTTTCCAACTACACAAAACGAGTGACAGGGTAAGAGAGGCCAACAACACTTGGGGAAGGGGGGAGCAGATGTGACAAGCCCACACTTCCCTCACATCCAGTCAGCTGAGAAACCAAAATACTCACCGCGGGATGTTTCAATAAGTCTCTCTCCCTCCTTTCTTTTTTATCTTTCCTTTCCTTCTTCTTTTTCTTTGGGTGGTCCTTTTTCTTGAGTCCTCCTCCCTGTCCCAGAAGCTTCTCCCTCTCCAGGATCACCAGCTGCCGGTAATGCTCATCACACGGGTGGTCCCATGTTGACTGCCCATTGGCAAAGTTGAAATAGTAGATGTCCCCAGTGATATCTTGACTGCCAAAAAACACAGACTCTGGGAAACTGCTCCCATGTGCTGCAGGCGCAGAGCCGGCACTCCTCCCTGGCTGAGGCATGGGACCAGTGGGGAGACAGCAGAGGTGGGGGCCAGCCCGGGGTCAGTGGCCCAGCTACTTGTTAGGAACCTACACCTGGGCAGCCTCTTTGATTCCGGGGCCTCCTGCAAGTGTCGGCGGCGAGAAATGGGCACCGGTTGATTTCAGGGGCGGCGGCGCAGCAGGACCGCGGTGACCGAGAGGCCTGGCTGGGAGCCCCCCCGCGGGTCTCTGCCCCTGAAGGGCGCTGGGCAGCGGCAGCAGCAGCAGCAGCAGCCGCAGCCCCGTCCTGTCCGCCCGGTGGGAACCCGAGTTCGACGCCCGCCCGCCCGCCCCTCCTCCCGGGCGGCTCACCAGGGCTTCCACTCGGCGGGCAGGGGCGCCACGATGCCCTCCCGCGCCAGCCACACCAGCTCCGGCTCGCGGTCCGGGTCGATCCCGATCACCCGCGCGAACTCCGCGATCTCTGCAGCCGCCAGAGAGAGAGAGAGAGAGAGAGAGAGAGGCGCCGCCGGCCCCGTCAGCTCCGCGGGGAGGCCGGGGGGGGGGGGAAGCGCGGCCGCTCTCTCGCTCGCCCTCCCCCCCCCCGCGGAGCCTAGGGAATCCCCTCCGGCCTGGCAGGAAAGAAGGGGGGCGGGGGAGGCCGACGGCGCCTGCGCGGCCCACCTTGCTGGCTGGGGATGTAGGCCTCGTCGTAGTCTTCCTCCAGGATCAGCTGGTCCCCGATCCGGATGGCGGGCCCGGCCATGGCGCTCCCCCCGCCCCCCACCCCGCCGAGAGGAGGAGGAGGAGGAGGCCCCCACCGACACCCCCGCCCCCCCTCGGGAGGCCCCGCCCTGCAGAGAGCGCGAGCGAGCGAGAGAGCGAAGCGCGGGCCCTCTCCTTCTCCCGCCTCTCCCCTCCTCCGCCCGCGGCTTGGCGGTCGCCTTGGAGATGACGGCGCGGGCGGCACTTCCGGGAGCCCTGGCAACGACGCCGAGCGAGCCTAGAGCGGCCCCGCCCCGCGCACGACGTCATGTGGCCAGAACGGATTCGCCGGGCTCGCGGCCCCCCTCTGCGCTGGATACGGACAAGGAGCTGACGTCACAGGCTGTGATCCCGCTTCGAGGGGCGTCAGTCTGCATCGCGTCACCATGCCGAAGTCAACGGCAAAGAGCCAGCAGGTTCTCAAGCACAAGGGCGGGCAAAAAGTCTCCAGCGGGACGGGATGCCGTCTAGTGGATTGGGAGGCGTTCCCCACCGCGTGCCAACCTAAAGTGGAACACCGCTGCCTTATTCCGACTAACTGGACAAATCCGACTGAGGTCATTCCTAAAACAAAAAGCACTCCATCCAGACCTACATCAAGATTCACCTTAACAACGTGCTACTAAAAGAAATTCAATTAGCAGAAACTGAACATTCAGACTAGGCAAAAGTTGCCCCATGTACCATACAGACCTTTGGAGAGTTACCCAAGGATGAGTCCCTTATTATTAAACCAGCTGCTAAAGGAGGGGGGCTAGTCATCATGGGTCCTATAGGTTACTATGTTGAAATTCACACCAAATTCAAACCAAAGTCTGCATGACACACACACACACACACCTTCTTCCCCCAGGGATTGCAAGAAGTGCTGGAGGGAAGCCTGAGGCAGCAGGACTGAAGGTTGCCCTGGCCCCCAGCTGAGCTTTCACCCCAAGCAACAGGAAACCCAAGTCTCTTGACAAAATGGAACCTCCAGGCTTATAGGGAGTCTACCACTTTGCAGGAGAAAACAGCCAGGCAGGCCTGATGACTTCCCAGTGAATCTGGCTGGCTGCTGTGAGGAGGAGGAGGAGGAGGAGGGGATGATGGGGCAAGCGGGACTGAGCCAGGACCACCAGCATCGCATTAGCTTGAAGAAGAAGCCACCCTCTCTGTAGAGGCCTCCACCATGGAATACCAGATTGTGGCTGGGGGGGGGGGGATGATGGGTGGGTCAGTGACCCAAGATCTGCCTTCCAGCACTGGCATTTCCCTCCATCCAGAAAGCGCTGGTGGAGAGCGGCCTGGACCTCAGACCCTGGAAACCCTCTGCCAGTCAGAGGAGACAAGCCAAGAAGACATCAGTTGTTCCTTCTGGCAACTGGACTGGATGGGCAATTGGCCTGCTCAAGAAGGGCTTTTTCAGGGAACAGTGTGGGGTAGTGGCTAGAAGGCCTAGCTAGGCTCTGGGGGACCTAGGTTGGGAATCCGCACTCTGCCAGGGAAACTCGCTGGTGACTTTTGGCCCATTCACACACTGTCAGCTGAACCTACCTCACAGAACTATTGTGAGGATAAAGAGAATGATGTCAATTTACAGTTATTTCTGATTGTTATTCTTTATTTGAATATTGAAATATTGAATTTTCAAATATTTATTTATTTTCATATATTTATACCCCGCCCAATTCCCAGCCGAAGAAGGGCTTAGGGCAGGTTACAAATGTAAATTAAAATTTAATACAGCATCAAAGAATCACAGATAAAATTACAGTATAAATGCAATTCTAGAAAATGTTTTGTATTACTTAAAAAAACTAAACAAAGATGGCTGCCAGTTCATAGATCTCAAGCCTGAGGTTGGTCTCCCTTCCTATTGCTTATGTACTGAGGGGAGAAAGGAAAAAGGGAGATGGAGATGGAGGGGCAATTGCATCAGGTGGGAATATAAGTGATGCTGATGATAGAAATGTAGCACCAGGTGTGGAAGGTACAGGAAACTGGCTGCTTCAGATGTAAAGTTCAACTCACAGGACGGCTTCAACCCAAAGCCTGGTGGAACATCTTTGTTTTGCAGGCCCTGTAGAACTGATTAAGGTCCTGCAGGGCCCTTGGTGTCAGCTGACAGAGAGTTCCACCAGGCTGGATCCAAAGCCCAAAAAATCCTGGCTCCGTTTGAGGCCAGCTGGATACGCTCCATTAGTAAACTGCTGTCCTCCATGGGGAGATGAGGTTTAAAAGATAGCAGCCCAGACTGCTCAAGGCCATGAAGGTTAAAACTACCACTTTGAATACGATCCGGAATTCTATGGGCAGCCATTGTAGCTGGTGCAAGACTGGTGTAATTTGTTCCCTCACCGGTGCCCCAGAGAGAAGCCCCACTGCTGCATTTTGGACCCAGTCTTAGTTTTTGGATCAACTTCAGAGATGGGCCAGTGTAGCGTGCATTACAGTAATCCAGCGTGGAGGTGACCATCGCAAGTATGATCGTGGCCAGATCCAAACAGGACATTTAGGGGGCCAAAAGGCTCCCAATCTTGATCCTCCTTGATCTGAGGTTGCAAATACTGGAGGAGGACAGAGTGAGCGCTGCCCTTTGGTGCAAGGTCCAGGAAAGGTTGTGGGAAAAGGTGATACCAAGGTATTTAAAACAATAAACCTGTTCAAGGCCCTTTCCCCACTTACTGTTTGCTGTGCGCTACTGTGCCCAAATAGCGCGGGGTCCAGCGGCACTCCCCACGAGTCCGGGCGGTGACAACGCAGCCGCCCCGACTCTGCCGCTCTCCCCCCCCCTCAGCGCAAGTCATTTCTGGTGCTGATGAAACGGCACTGTAAGCCCTCTGACCAATCCTATAAAATATATATATTTCTCATAGCAGTATATTTTCCTTTAAAAATCATATTGGCAAAAGCCAGTTGCCAAAAGCACTCCTATGGGTGTAGGTAGCCGGATGATCACCTGACCACAGCCAAAAGGTCAAAACTACTTTAACAAAAGCTGAGTTAAGATAATGAGTTACTCCTGGCAACTTGGAGGTCTCATCCTGTGTAAGGGCATGCTTGATTATCTTGCAAAGATACTGTTAAGACAAAGAATATGGAAAGCCACCTCAGTATCAGATTCTGCATTTCCCTATCTCTTCTGGAAACCAAGTTAGCAACAAAGGGTTGCTTCTCTGCATCTCCTCTACCTTTGTCATGACTCTCCTAAAACCACTCACCTTATCCTGATCTAAATGTCTCAGCTAAATCTGAATATCCTGGGCAGTGACTCTCAAGAGTTAATCTGCATGGAAGCCTTTCAGCGTTTCCTCGTTTAGCTTAACAAAGCAATTTTGGCCCCATTGTCCCGGGTTTAGCAGTAGATGAGCTGACTAATTACCTCAGCACCCCCAAACCCAGCACAGATGTGAAACTTAGTGTGATTGGTTCCTTTCCCACCAAGGAACGACCTACCTTATAAAAGTTTAGTTCACCCCAACTCCAGTGCTCTATACTAGCCTGTACCTCCTTTGGTCTGGTCAGTTTGAGACACGATATCGTCCTTCGCCTGGATTCAGATGCTGGTCATTTGAATCCTTGCCTTCTACAAGATCTTCTTCAGCTGAATTTAGGTAACGTATTACCCTGAAACCCCCCCTCCATTTCTATCCTCCCATCTATACTTTAACACCTTTTTATATATACCAGGAACTTGAATGTATGTGCTCTTGTGCCTTACTGTGTGTGTGTATTTTTGAACAAATTTATATAAAACGTTTAAACTCAATTTGGACTCTTGCATTACTCTGTGGAATATTCATTGCCAGAATTCCTTCCCCGTATTATACAGTCTAAAAGATCTCCTCTTGGCCCCTCTTGCTGCCAACGTGAATGCTCATTCCCCTTTGCTACTTTTAAAACCATGTGTGTGCTGTTACACTCTCAGCAGCTGGTGGAGATTCCCTTTTATAAAGCCCTTACCCCTGTTAGGCCAGTAACAGCACCTTTCATGACCCCGCGCAGAGCGCGGGGCAGTGGGGAACACGACCCTGCGCCAGAAATGACTCGCGCTGCAGGTAGTGCGCCACAAACGGTAAGTGGGGAAAGGCCCCAAGAAGGACATTGTTTCGTTTCCAAAAGTATTTTTTGCGGGATCTGGCAAAAAACATGATTTTGGTTTTCTGATAGTTAATTGTTAATTTGTTGGTATCACAGTACTTGGAAAATTGTTTAATGAGCCGGCTTAGACCCACCCTGGAACATGATAGCAGGACAGAATTATCCGTGTAAAGCAGGATTGATAAATAATGTGAGGAGAGCTTGGGAGCGTGGAAATTGGGGCCTGTCAAAAGTAAGGGGAGGTCACTCAAATAGAGATCAAAAAGAGTGGGGGCCAACACACATTTTATTTATTTATTTATTTCTTCAATTTATATACTGCCCGATCCCCGAAGGGCTCCGGGCAGTAAACAACATTATCTAAATATCAGACAGGAGCGGTCATACAAAATAGAAATACATAGGCTCCATCCCATAAAATAACTTAAAACTCATAAAACTGGCGAAGATGAAGCAGTAATACACTTAAATGAGCAAGTAGGCAAAGTCCAACCCCAATTTTAGAAAGGCCTACCCCCATGAGGGGAGAGGCAGTTGGGGCCCCTCAATTATGGGGGGGGGACCCTGATATAACTAGCCCAAGGGGCACAGAGCAGTAGGGGCTACCCGTATCAGGTGGCTGGACAGCCTCCAAAGGCCAGTGGAACAACCGCGGTCTTACAGGCCCTGACGGAACTCACACCTAGGTCCACTTGGCAGGGGCCGGACCAGCTTGGAGGAAGGAGTGTTCCACAGGCCCTAGGGCCGAGGAGTGCCGTAAAGGGAGTCCTGGCCAGCGTGGAATAGCCAGCCGCATCACTCGAGGGGCCGGGGACCACCAGCAAATTGGCCTCTGGGAGACTGCATGGGGGCGAGAGATGGGACATATAGGGGTGGACCACGGTCCCGAAGGTACGAGGAGCCCCAGGCCCACGCATAATGCCTTAAAGGTCAAGAGCCCACACCTTGAGAGATGAGATTCGGAATTTGACCAGAAGTAGTACAGCTAGCCGCAACTTTACAGGCTGGATGCTGTATTTCCTCCTAGAAGAGGCGCCTCCTAGTAGAGAGCAAGGCAAATGCGCTGCCCGCCATGTTGAGACCAGTTTTAACTTCTAAGATCAAGCATAAGGGAAGGCCAGCTGATACAGGCGAGAGTTACAATAGTCCAGCCTGGGAGGTGACCGTTGCATGGATCACAGTGGCCAGATCCGCCTGGGAGAGGAAGGGGGCCAACCTGAGACCCTAGTGAAGATGGAAAAATGCAGTCCGGGTTTAGCCATGGAGCCCACCTGGGTCTCACATTGAGAAGAGGCGAATCCAAGGTGGACCCCCCCCAGACTGCACCGAGCAGCTTGAGGAACATTCGGTGAGGCATGTGAGACAGGACCCCTCCCACACCGGCTGGCTGGAAGTCCCCAACCTCACCCTTGTAGCCCTAGCCAGAGGATCTCCGTCTTGATGGATTCAGTTGCAGCCTGCTCTGCTGCAACCAACCAGCTACCGCCTCCAAACAATTGCTGGGGAGGCTGCAGGGGGGTGGTAACCGCTCCCCCCCTCCATCCAACAGAGATAGGCTAGAAGTGTCATCCCAGCATATTGATGACAGATCAGCCCAAAGCTCCCGCACTTTCAGCTGAGCAAGTGGTGCGCATATAGATGTTGAATAATAAGCCAGGGGACAGCAAGCGTTCCCCTGGGGTACTCCGCACTGGAAGCCCGGAGCACCTCCGGGAGGCTTCATCCCGCACCACACTTGCTGACTCCGGTCCCGGAGAAATGAGGCCAATCCACTGAAAGGACAATACCCCGCACCCCTTTTGAAGCGGCCAAGCGGTGCGGTCAAAAGGTCGTGTCCCGACCATATCAACTGCGGTAAAATCTAGCGCCAAAACCAATGGCGCCGATCACCTTGAGTCCAGAAGCTGGATGCACGGAGCCCGTATCTGCTTGATGATAGCGAAAGAAGCGGTCTCCGTCCCATGCAACCAACCGCGGAAGCCAAGACTGGAAGGGGTCGAAGGCCAATCGTCATCAGGAAACCCTGGAAGCTGCTCCAACACCACTCTCTCAATTAACTTCCCCAGAAGCGAAGATTCGAGACGGGGCGGTGATGAATTGGCCAGATCACCCTGTAAGATCTAGCGATGGGTCTTTTTTAAGGCAGCAGGCGGACCACTGCACCTCCCTTCAACCCATCCAGAAAGACCCCTTGCTCCAAGGGAGTCATTGATGATATTCAACAGATGGGGTCGTAACTCCGCCCGGCAAGCTTTATAAGCCAGGAGGGGCACGCGGATCAGAAGGGACAGGTGAAGTAGGTTTAACAGCAGCCAAAGGCCCCTGCTCAACGAAGCGGCTTCGGAGAGCAGGAGAACTGCGTGGACCCAAACTTGGAACCGAAGGCTGGCAAAGGGAGCCTCAGTTCGCTAATTGCTAGATAACGTGGCGTAGGAAGGTCCAGCCGAAGCTGGCGTGACTTTGTCTGCAAAAAAAGCTCATAAATGCCTCACAGCTAACAGCCAATCGGTGATTTGTAGACCCTTCCGATAAGGAGGTCAAAGACCGAATTATGCGAAAAAATTGTGCCGGGCGAGAGCTAGCAGACGCAAGAGAGGAGGAGAAGGAGTCCCTGTTTGACTCCTTTGGTAGCCTCAATGGAGTCAGTAAGAAGGCCTTCCTGAGAGCATTTAATACGACAGCTGGTGCCCGAGTAATTTTGAGGAAGAGAAGTCTATCCTCAATTCCAAGAGCAGCGAGCTTGGCCCAGAGAAGCTCTCTGGGGACTGTGTTGAAAGCTGCCTTCAAATCAATGAAGGCAGCATAATGTTTACAGTGCGGCCTGCTTACGTATTTGGCTGCTAGGTGGGCTAGAACTATCGCATGATCGGGCGGGGATTTCCCTTTGATGAAACCAATTTGTTCAAACCCGATCGTTCATATTTGTTGGGCCCATTTCTGGAGCACAGACCAGGTGCTCGGGAGCAACAGCAGCAGAAGGCCATTGCTTTCACATCCTGCATGTGAGCTCCCAAAGGCACCTGGTGGGCCACTGCGAGTGGCAGAGTGCTGGACTAGATGGACTCTGGTCTGATCCAGCAGGCTCTTTCTTATGTTCTTAAGGTGACTTCCTGACCGTCAGGGCTGTTCGACAGTGGAATGCACTACCTCAGAGCATGGTGGAGTCTCCTTCTTTGGAGGTTTTTAAAGAGAAGCTCGATGGCCATCTGTCAGGAGTACTCTGACTGTGTTCCTGCATTGCAGGGGGTTGGACTTGATGACCCTTGGGGTATCTTCCAACTCTATGATTCCTTTCCTGTACCTTGAATCCATTTCCCTGTGTCTTCTGGTGCAGCAGAAAACAAATTTGCACCCTCTTCAACATGACGTCCCTTCAAATATTTAAACATGGCTATCATATCACTCCTTAACCTTCTCTACTCCAGACTAAATATATCCTAAGCTGCTCCTCAAAAGGCACAGAATCCAGACCTTATACCATTTTGGTCACCCTCCTCTGGACCAGGTCGAACATGTCAAAATCTTTCTTGAATTGTGATACCCAGAACTGGACATAGAATTCCGGGTAAGGTCTGACCAATGCAGAATAAAGAGGTACTATTACATCTCTCAGCCTAGACAGTATTCTATTGATGCATCTCAGAATTGCTCTGGCTTTCTTGGATGCTGACTCCCGTTCAGTTTGTGGCCTACTAAGACTCCCAGATCCCTTTCACATGTAGCATAGTCAAGCCAGGTGTTGCCCAGCTTATTTCTGTTCATTTCATTTGTTCTCCGTTGAGATCTTCCGGCAACAGTTATCAATGCTGACAACAAATGAAATGGAATCAAATCTAGCTAAACAAAATACATTTGAATGTAGCTACAGTAGCATACTTAGAATCTAGTCAGACAATGTGTGTACAGCTATAGTTCAAATGCTTAACAATAGCTTTAACAAATTAATTGAATAATTAGTGTGATTAAGCTAGTAATGGTTTGATTTAAATGAAAACAGTGGCTGTGACTAATTGTTTCCAGACACGCATGCTCACATGCACACACATGGCCATTTTTCTTTTGCCCTCATTGCTGCGCACTACTCTTCAGATGACAGAGCCTATAGCCAGATCTCTTGCTATTACATTATAACTGCTGATTACCAATCCGATTAGCCACCACACTGTGTGCTACCCCTAAGAACATAAGAAACAGCCTGCTGAATCAGACCAGATTCCATCTAGTCCACCCTTGTCCCTACCATTGGCCTGGAGAAAAACACAGAAAGGCATATCAAAGAATATTGTACTGACGCTAATTAAGTGCCACTTGACCAGAAAACAGTACTGGTTTTGTATATATAACAACAAAAAGGCTTCAGTGGTCAAACTAACTCCTTTGGAGCTGATATCTATCGGCAGCTTAATTCTTTTCTACCTTAGGAGCAGCAGTGGCGTAGTGGTTAAGAGCAGGTTCATTCTTAATCTGGAGGACCCGGATTTGATTCCCTGCTCTCACTTAAGTTGTGGGGGAGGCTTATCTGGAAAATTCAAGGTTGGCCTATACACTTTCATGGCTAGCTGTGATGTCACACAGCTTTTTGGAGCTGTCTCAGCCCCACCCACCTCACAGGGTGTTTGTTGTGAGTGGGGAAGGGAAAGAGAGGGGGGGACTCAGAAGAGAAAGGGGGATATAAATCCAAACTACTCCTCCTCCTCCTCCTCTTCTTCTTCCTCTTCTTCCTCTTCTTCCTCTTCTTCTTCCTCTTCTTCCTCTTCTTCCTCTTCTAACTACTTCTTCCCTTGATTTTAGTTGCTTCCTGTGCTTAAGTTTCACATGTTTCTTGAAAGTCATGGATTTCACTCCAGTGTTGCCCAGGAGAAAAGCAGATGAGTAGCTGTCTTCTGCTTTTTCTTGAATGCCATCTCAGCCATAAAAGCAATCCTGCACAGGAGCACCAATTGGGGTGTCAGTTGTCTAGGGATTTGCTTGGCAAAGGTGTTTCATTGAGGGGACAACAGCCAGGTTCAAAGGCTTCACTAAAACACCCCCCCAAGTACTTTTGTTGTTGTTACTTTTTATACCACGATACCTTGAAACAAAGATGCCTTTTGCAGAATAATTACAAATGTTATGGGGCCTCACTAAACATCATCCCTGACTGTGTGACTCCCCTACGGAAAGATACCAAGGCTAAATGTCTGCAGGTTATGTTTTGGATGACCCAGCCTTAGTGCATGATGGATTCAGAAGTAAACCGTTCCATGTAGGTTTTCTGTGCAGTTCTAACATGAGTAAACTATAGGAATAAAAATAAAATTGTTGGGTGCCATTATTGTTGCTACTGATTTTATAGCATTTCATTGAATTTTAACTGGTGGAAGACCAGGGACAGGTCTCTTCTGTGATAAACATTTACAGTTTTTAGGAAGTGGGCGGGGCTTGTGCCCAGCTGGGGTTCTGATTGGCTTTTGAAAGTTGCTTTGGTCACAGCTGCCCTCATAGCTCAAAGACCTCTGAGGCATGAGTGGAAGCTTTGCGGTGTGTCTGCCAGCAAACGTTATTAAAACAATATTGTTCCTTTTCAAAGATACCGTGTTAAACAGAAGAGCCTCTGCCTAAAACACAGAAGAGTCATTTCCTAGCTGACATTTTTTGGTGGGTGGGGAAGCAATTTATGGAAGCGCTTTTGGGAATGGCTCCGCTTTTGATAGCTGTCATTTTGGGGCTGCACCCCCTTCACCTCTCAGGGTCAGAACTGCAAACATGGCTGCGGCCTAAAAAGGCTGTGGAGACCTGGGCCTGCTTTTCAGTCTGGCTGACACCTCAAAAGAAGTTTACTCATCTTGCAAAAGATAATAACTGCATGAAAGGCTGGGGCAGGAAAGGGAATGGAACGGGAGAAGGACAAAATGTCATGGTTGAAAGATACAGTCCACCACAGCCTTTGCAGTTACAGTAACCGAGAGACTGGAGGGAGAGCTTGGGTTCAAATTCCCACCCCATCCCGTATTAGAATTTGCACAGGTAACCTGGGCTGTTCATTCTCCCTTTATTTTATTTTATTGGATTTATATCCCACCCTATCCCCAAAGGGCTCAGGGCGGGTTACATCTTAAAACATTCCAATGTTAAAATGTAATCCCAATGCAAAGAGGATTTAAAATAATTGAAATGTTGGTTTTAATCCACCTCCTGTAAGGAGTGGGGGGCTGTAGGGATAAAAGATGGAAAAAGGGGGAAACCATCTGATACCACCTGGAATTCCCTTGGGAAGGAAAGAGTGGGATTTATAAAAAAAAAGTTAAGATTAACATGGGAGGAGGAAATAGGAATTCTAACAGGTGTGTGTGGGGAGAGAACACCACCCACCACTTGGGACCACAGCCCTTACCTGCATTTGTAATAGAAAAAATGGAATCCACCTGGGACAATTTGAAGAATTATAAGCATGAACTCATTGAGAAAAGGTGGGTGGGGAGAGATGAATTATATACCAAATGTGTTCTAGACCACCCACAAAGAGGGAGGGAGCCATTTTTTTCTAAAGTCACTTTCTGTCAGAGTAGGGAGGAAACACCTTTCTCAATTCAATTGATCAGGCACTGGTAATATTTTAAAAATTGGGGGGAGA